>NC_142348.1:7099207-7250853 GCF_054954075.1 Amborella trichopoda
CTTTGGTAGCCTTAAAAAATACCGCCATCTACTTTCTTACTTTATTAGGGACACTATTGCACGCAAAAACATCTCCCTTAACCCTTGCCAAGTGTTGCTTGAACCTATGTACCGCACTACTTATTACTCTTTGGCAGTAATTACAAATAATTTTCTTTTTTGTTGGTATCAAGTCTTCCGTAGATCTTGCCATGGTTCAACTTTAATATGTAAAAAGATAAAAATTAACCTGACAGTTCAATATGAAAAATAATCACCCTGTGTAGCGATAATATGTAGGGGTAGTTCATGAAGTTATATTTGTTGTTAATGCAAAATACTTCTATTGACAAAAATATTTTAGTTCCTACTGGGAAAAATAATTTATTTATGCAACATTATATATAAAAGTAGCCTCTATCAGCCACTACATATCGAACAAAAAATTTACATCGATATAGTATCAATAAAAAATATATTTACAATGGTATAGTAATTCACAATGCCAATACATATGGACTTGTCACAAATCTTCATTTCGACAAACATGCATTAGTTCCTACTGAGAAAAAAAAAATATTTATGCAACATTATAGATAAAAAAAAGTCTGTATAAGTCACACTTAGAATCAAGAAAAAAATTACATTAATATAGTCATCCATAATGCCACTACACGTATATTTGACATAAAAAACATTTTCAATGATATAGTCATTCACAATGCCACAAATAAAATTTACAATGATATAGTGGGCACAATCCCAACTCGATTGAAATGATCACAAATAGTCGTACATCTCAATTACAAATATGCAAGATAATATTATAAAAAATACGAGCTCCAAACATGGCTACAACTCAATTATCAAGAACATACATTTTTTGCATTAAAAATTTAATAATAAAATTGAAAAATGCAAGATAATATAATTATCATACATGCCACGATTTTTTTACAATGATATTCACTTTAATTCCTCATGATAATACAGTTTAACATGTATTTTTTGCATTAAAAATTTTAAAAATTAAAAATATATTTTTAATGCAAAACTGCTTTAAAAATATAATACAGTTTAACAACATGTATTTGTTAATGTATTTTTTTGCATTAACAACAAATTAAAAAATACAGTTTTGCATTAAAAATATAATAACATGTATTTTTTTGCATAAATAATCTATCAACATGCAATTTTTTGAACTAAAAATTTAACAATAAAAATTAAAAATATTGTTTAATTCCTCATGATAATCAAAACTTGGTCACGATTTTCACAATTTTTCGGAACATCATGATTTTTCAAAAAAATTGATCATGAATTAAAAAAAAAAAAAAGAAGGCAGTTCTTCACAGACCCACCTAATATCAGTCATTCCAACTCAAAAATCCGCTTCAAATCGAATAAAGTACATCAAATTGAATACATGTTTTGATAAATAACACCATAAGGAATCAAAGCCCTATAACATTAACACATTATTATTAAAAATTAAATAAATCGATTGAATTGAGGGGGGAAAAAAAAAAAACGCAGTTCTTCACAGGCATCAGTCATTCAATCTCAAAAATCAAGCTCAAATATAATAAATCTGATCAAATTGAATATATGTGATGCTAAACAAGACTATAAGGATTCAAAACCCTATAAATTTAACACATTCTTTGCAAAATATTGAGTAACATTGATAGAATGGCGGAAAAAAAAAAAAAAACAGCAGTCAATTTTTTCTTCACAGACATCACTATTTTTTTCTAAGAAATCAAGCTCGAATTGAATAAATAAAATCAAGTTGAATACATGTGATGATAAACAACACGATAATGAATCAAAACTTTCTAAATTTAACACATGATTTGCAAAATATTAAGTGAATTTGATAGAATGGCGGAAAAAAAAAAAAAACACAGTTCTTACCTGTTTTTCGTGCACCCGTGCCTTCAAATTCAAAATTGATATGTATTCCTCCAAAATAATCACAAATTATGAACAAAAACTTCTGAACAACACTCTTACGATCAATCACTCGGAAATTTTACAAAAAATGATGTCCTCTTTCGCTTGAAATTAGTGAAATGGCGGAAACCCTAAAACTCACTCTTCGATCCAAATTTTTTTGATCAAAATCGGTGATTTTTACTACCTTTTATTGACTGAAATGGCTGAAAAATTTGAATTAAAGCCTGCAAGATTCGATTATAAGGCTGAAAAAGATGAAAAATGATAAGAAAGTGACAAAAAATGATGAAATCCGTAAAAAACACTGTGTAGCTCGTGTTCTCGGGCGAGTCAATGGTGTGACTCGGCGATTCACTATTGGGAATCGCCCGGTTCTCTCTGGACACGGGCGATTCCCGGTTTTGTGGTGGAACCGGCACGAGTACTGCCGATTCCCGAGTCGAACCAGGCGAGTCCGGCTCGACTCGCCGTTTTTTCAAACCCTGTGTAAAACGTTTGAACGAACAAAGCCAGAAAATTTAATAAAAATATAAAGGGCTTTGATATGCTAATTATACCTATCTAAAATAGGAATTATGAAATAGTAATTTCTATAATAGTATTTAGGTTATCCATGAAAAAACTCAAAAAAGAAAAGAAAAGAAAACTATAACACCAATGAAAAATATTATTGTCTAAATTAAAATGAAATAAAGTTAACAAATACTTTGAATTAAACGTCTAAAAATTTATTTTCATCTAATCTCTTTGCATGAGTATCATGCAACACACTTGCCATTTGCTAGATGATTGAAGTCTTCTCTGAGGTAATCCACACAGGGTATCTCTCTCTCTCAGACTCTAACATATTGCCGCTCATAAAGCTCTCTCTCTCTTTCTCACTCTCAGACTCTCACATATTGCAGCTCATAAAGCTTTCTCTCTCTCTCTCAAACTCACATATTGCAGCTCATAAAGCTCTCTCTCTTTCTCTCTCTCTCATCGGAGTGCACCATCTTGGGTCTTTGGCTCTCTCTGTCTCCTCGGGAAGCATATGGAGTGACAGTTCTTTCTCAACGAAGGCCATGGCACTCAGTCTTTCTTCGTGAAAGACTCTCTCTCTCTCTCTCTCTCTGCCACCTCTTTCTTTCCCACGCACCTAGTCTTTTTTGGTTAATAACTCTCAAAATCATCCAGTCTCGACATGGGCACAGGCATCAAACATGTCACCACCAAAATTATCCCTTGTGACACAACATGCATTTATTTGCTACCAAGTTTCCAGCATGTTTGTCATTTGATAGCCACTGATCATGTAGAGAATTATAGACATTATATAACATGAGAATGAATGGCATTTTCAGTTTTTAAATATGATTCTATTCTTATTTTAAAGTTGTGACATAGTAGTCCAACGTATGATGATAGATGGTACTCCAAGGCTACATCTACCATCCCTTCCCACATATGGATGGTTGAGGGGTCCAGAAGGACATCACTAGGGCACAGTAGATCAACCATTTATCTACAGGAACAGACAGTGGATGTATCTTGAGAACCATTCATAAAAAACCATTGGATTATTCTTATTTTTTTGTTTAATTACATGCCAATTTTGTCACATTGATCTTCTCATAGAAGGAAAAGCAACAACATACCTGATAGTTTTAACAGTTTTCTCAGCACTAGACAATTCTTTGCAATATCCAGACTTAATCAACATCAGCACCATTTGCTTCTCTTCTCCCAACTTTTCTTCTCCAAATTTCCCAAACATCTCCAAATCGTTACTTTCCTTTATTTTCAAAAGACCCTCAAGGAAAGTGCCAAATGTAGGCCTTTTTCCTTCTTTCAGTAAGGGGTGAATGTCAGAATCAAAGTAACCAAGCTTTGCTAGGCAACTCATTATTTCGCTATATCCTGCACATACAGGTTATGATCAGTTGGAAAAAAATGGTTTGTTGCTACACACATGTGCATATCTATGTGCGTCTCTTTCTCTCATGCTCTATCTATGTGTGCGTGTATGGCTGGCAATGGGCCAGGCAGTGTGGCCTGGGCTGGCCCGGAAAAATTAGGGCCTGGGCCAGCCCTATGGGGATAAGGGCTGGGCCTGGGCCAAGGCTCGTGCTGTCGTTGCCACCCATACGTGTGTGGATGGGTGATGCTCAGAGAGTGAGACAATGAACAATATATAGAAAGAGAGAGGGTCACATGCACGATGCATGTGTCTGCAAGTGTGCGAATATAAACATTTAAATGTATCAACATGCCTTCATAACGGAGAGTTGCACGAAAGACTGTCGATGCTTCATGGCCAATTCCATACAAGTCCCCATAAACTACAGAATCACGGTTTGGAAGATGCTCCAAAGCAAATGCAGGGAGATCTGGAATTTGGAATCTTGTTGCAGAGTCATATAGTGCATTTCCTACAAAATGGATGAGCTGCCTTGTCATCATTTTGTCAGCAAAAGAAACTCTGGAGTCTTTAAATATATTGAACCAAATTTCCAAAAGTAGAAAATTCTGACACTGGAAAATTTTTTGACTTTTCATTCCCATGGGATTCATGTGAAGTCATTGTCCACTAGGGTAATTACCATCCAGTGCAATGATTTTAATGACTCAAAGTCCCATTGATGGTTCCTGTGTCCCTCAGTGACCATCATTTAGTAGGCTGGTGATGGACCCAACTATGCAATTGTGGTTTAGAAAAGTATAACACAGTGACTTGGGAGGAATTCATGTATTGATAACTTGATACTTGCATGGCTATAAACTTGTTTTCAAGATACATAAAGGGATTTAAAATTTCATGCTCAATTATTTATAGAAAAGTAGTTACTTGTATGGTCCTTAAGGCATCATACCTCTTCACATCTTTAAAAAACCTTAAGGTTTCGTTAAGTCTGAGTGGTACACAATAATTGTAAATGATAGAATATCACAACTGCATAAAATATATTTGGGTTGAAATTTCATTTCTAGGTTCACTAGATACCATCGACATGTATAATTTCCCCTTGGTATTTGTATTTGGCTGGATTCCGTCCTGCTTTGATGGCTCCAGCAGGGTTCCAACTGAAAGACCAAACACATTCAAACAACCAAAGTTAATCTTCATTGAATAGGATAATCAGTACTAGTCAAGCTATACTGAAAGGAAAATGGGCATATAATTGGTTATACACATATAAGATATATACTCACTAAAAGGAAGAATAATTGCAACAACTTCAATGAAATATTGGATTACAAACTCAAACCAAAATTCAATTGTCAAAATGGAAACAGAAAAGATCTTTAAGGACAAGTAATCCTAATTGGGTAAATATCCAAAATTGTATTTAGATTGAAAAAGATAGAGAGAAAATCTCACAATAGTGCCTTGGCAACTGCATGAATTATGCACGCATTCCCAAAACATGGAATCTCAGAATAGCAATTAGACTAGTCATTCTTCATTTCATACAAGAAAATTTTCTATTTTGTTGGGAATTTAAAATAATGCATAAGAAATGGTATTCTTCAAAAGAATTTCAAATGAATTGTGGGCAGTATAGTTATTCCTACAAAGTTGATTAAAGATTTGGAAGAGAGCACTGGAGTGATTAATGCAGGTGCTTCCAGGTTCATTGTTAACATTTTCCACAAGATCTATAGCAAGAAAGGCTAACATAATCCACAATCTATCATCCAAAAAAGATAATTTTCTTAAACCTGAATTTATAAGCCAATGGATTGTTTGCAGCAGCTGGAGATGGAAGTCCTCCACAATAAGAAACAAAAGAATTTATTATTCCACCTCTGCCATGTGCCTCATGGATCATCTTCATTGCCATCATATGGTCTGAAACATATAAAAGGAAAGAAAGTAGGCACAAGAATTAATTGTTACGTATACCATATGTCAATCAAAAATACACATTGACTACTGGCCTAAGCAATAATAACTTTCTACAAACTGACTTCTTAATGGTCAAAATTATGAAAAGTCAATATGTATGATGCTTCAGGAGTTGACTAATGCCATGCAAGAGGACATGGTGCATGTTGCACTCTTTTGAAGTTATAGTTATAGGTAAACATGTTCTCTTCCGCCTTGTATTTATGAAATGAATTGAGCTCCAAGTGAAAAATAGAGGCACCATTAGCTTCCAACAGTAAGAAGCAAAAGCTGAATATTTGTATGTGAGCTGAGTTTTATTGATTTTAAAATAGGCAACATTGCTTGATGAGAAATAGTTGATATGGCAAAATACAAAACAAGAGAATATATGGCTTCTAATGCAACAGCATCCAGATACATCAAATAACCAAGGAATAAACCATCAAATATTATACTTGTGAAGAAAGAGAAAAATTCCCCTAGGCAAATAAAACACTATCATGAAATATAATAACATCGAGAATGTGACACTTTTTAGACAATTATCCTCTTCTTTTATTTTATTATGTAGCAAGTTCATGTTTATTTGCACTGAACTAGCTAGATATAACAATCATTAAAAGGGCAGTGCAAAATACATATAGCAGACCATCTATAGATGCATATGCAGACAGAAATAAAAAGGATCTAAAAAATTGCATGACATATATTACCTATGCCAGGATCCAAACCCATTTCACAAAGAATCGCGATGCCTGCACCTTTGGCCATTTCATCTAACTTTGACATGGAATCATTAACATAGCTCGCAGTGACAAGATGCTTTTTCAGCTGCAATAATATGCAAAATATTCATCATTATAACTATTTTTATCAATAAACTCATGGGAATTCACGACCATGCTACAATCCAACCTTTTGAGAATATAGATAAAGCAAAAATAATTGGTGCAATCCGATGATCATGGAAAATAGTCACAATCTCGGCCAAAAGGAGCCACTAAAAAACGTATATAAGAACAAGTTCAAGCATTCAATGTTTAAATGTTCAATTCCCTGAGAAATATCTTACAACAACTACAAACAATATAAATATCTCTAATGGATAATTCCTTTTGTCATTATATGGTAGCACTATGATGGTATACCTGTTGAATAAGAATTGAGAAAAACAATTAAAGTGATGAATTACATACAACATTTCTAAAGAACATCAGAATAATTTAGTATAGGTTCAATGAAAAAATAATAATAATGGATGAGTCAACATAAATACAATCTCCTGTGGTTCATTTATGACATCTTATACATCTTTCTTGTATTGCCATACGTTGGTAATACTGCACATTTGCAACATGTACACATTTTGTCTCATCAGGTCACTAGATATGATAATCTCATCCACTCTCTCAAGTTTTGTGCATGTTGATATGTGACAAAATAAAAAAGCTTGGGATCAGAGACTTTCTCAGAACCATGACCACTCACCTCTGTTAAACTGAATTAATGATACTACTCTTCTATATACTTTTATCCTTTAGACATTTTTAGGTACTCATCATTCATATACTCTTCAAGGACATACATGCTTGGGTGCACACACACAACACATGATGCATTCTCCATTCTACTATTAGAGCTACACATTTTTTATTAGTATTAGAGCCCAAAGTACAGGGCTAGGATTAACCTTCTGTTCCATTCATAGATCACCTGACAAACATTTTCCCAGTTGCATCAATCTTTTATACACTTTTTTCTCATATCTTCCATGTTCGATGTTCCCTACCTCGTTTGCACATTCCAAAGATAAATTTCCAGTTATCATCCAACATGCAAAGTTATTACCAGTATAGGCCTTTGAGGACTCAAGATTCTTTCATTTATCAACAAAGAACTAAGAGTAGTAACGATCAAGGAAAGTTTATTAACCATAGGAAATGAGCCTTTGTCCACATAACAAATGCCACTAGAAGAAACAACATCAAGCTTCTCATTTTTACGTGAAGGAACTATTTAGAGAATATAATTGTCAAGGTCGATCTCGCACTGCTATACTTCAGTTCAATTGATAATAAACAAGTTTGTCCATCCAACAAGAATTAAGTACCACAAGGAGGAGTCTAGCATAAATGACCTAATTGTCCTAGAAAAAAAAAAGAAAAAAGAAACCAATAATGCCAGAGTCCTTCTAGACACAACCAGGTAAGGATATTATGGGTATTAACAAACTACAACCACCTGAATATATGCATTAGTCATTTTTAACATGCAAAAATAATATACTGAAATATTGCTGCATAATTACTTCTCATTCATGGTTTGTCTTGAGTATACTTTATCATTAGCTGGTAGACATTTCCCTAAATGGCTAACATATCCACTAGATTAGGAAATGAAGGAATAGGCATAAGACTAGACATTATTGTTACATATCCAGCTCAATGTTGTCAAATTTGCTTTGAGGCCCATTTCGAGTTTTTGTTGGGGATTCAGTATTTCATCCATTTAGAGGAAGATTTCAACTTTAATTTTTTTTTAATAAAAGATTTAATAATTATGGGATTAAGAAAGAAAGTAACAAAAGGGAGGGACTTTAAGAATAAAAATAACTAATTTTCCAATAAAACGACTACATAACATCCACCATCTTGTTAAAGATTAAACAAACCTCTATAAAGCTAGCAAAATCCCTAGGATCATAGGCTAGATTGGTTTGAGATATTTTGAATCTTTTTCTGAGTAGTTCAATAGTAAAATCATTCTTATAGAATAAATGACTTAAACATCCCTCAAATGAAGGACTAGATGAGTTTAAAATATTTAGTGTTTCTACTACAATAAATATCTTAAAGGTAGGAGATTTTGTTAGAGTTGATGAAGGGCAAGAAAATGGAGACACAAGAGGTAAAGAAAATAATGAAGTTATCTTTCAAATCTTGGGGAAAGAAACGTGCCTCCAATCTCGATGTAAATACGTTTTGCGCCTGCTTGGGCCTACAACAGAAGGCTTCAGACTCTTCGGCTAAAGCAAAGCAAATCTAATAACACTAATACAGCTACTGACCGAATCTAGTTCTATCTATAGTGCTTGAACTTGAGCTTTAAAAAAGATGAGTACAATATGAAACTAAGAATTAGTAATGCACGAAGTTTCCATGTAAGTGAAATTTTTAGCATGGAAAGAAGAGTTCACAATTGACACGAACCTCAATACAAGCTTTCGCAACGATGGAGTGAAAACTTGGAGGCAATAAACTTATTACAACTTCAACCTACAAAGTACATAATGTTAGGAATGGAAGAAGAGAAGAAAATTTGATGATATCTATTAGAATAGAAAAACATTTGAGTAACAACATTTGGAAAAAACAATAAAAAGAATCATCACATATCATGACATGGATACTTAGCAGACACTGAATTTCATATGTACAATGTTAATGAAATGCATGGCAATTAATAACTTCAACACTTGCTGATGAGCTATTATGAACAAGAGTTTGGATGAGAAAATGCTGTTTTTTTTTTTTGTAGGTAGAATGTTTGCGAAGATTTTTTTCTATTGAGACGAGCAAAATCTCAAACTCTTTTATTCAAGTGACTTCTCTTATATAATGGTAAAAATTTCAATGTTTTATAAGCAAATATGTGTTTGGGAGGTATATCACTGTATTGGATATCTTGTTTTTTTCTTGTGGTTTTTTATCTTAGATCTTGTTCGTCAAAATTTCCAAACTCCAAATTTTGTCATTATTTCCATTTTTAATGTTATGAGTTGTGTATTGGTCCCACGTCCAAGGATCTCATAATATAAACACTCCTTCTTATGTAAAGAAAGTTGGGGTTAATTAGAGGAAAAAAAGACCGAGGATATAACATCCTAGAGAGCTCTTCA
Source organism: Amborella trichopoda (assembly GCF_054954075.1). Classification (NCBI taxonomy): domain Eukaryota; kingdom Viridiplantae; phylum Streptophyta; class Magnoliopsida; order Amborellales; family Amborellaceae; genus Amborella; species Amborella trichopoda. The sequence goes on from NC_142348.1 coordinate 7,108,918, forward strand.
TTAAAATGTGCTTTGATTTTCATATAATAGTACGAGTTTATCATGTATTTATTGCTTCCGCACGTTTGCCTTTCTCTCTTCGAGTTTTTAGAGAACCACATCTTTGAAGCAGGGAGATTGATATCACGCTTATGTATTCAATACTTTAGTTTTGCTTGTGTATATGTCATTAATAAATTCAAAAACATTAAGCATCATGCTTAAGGAATATCCTATGGAAATACATAACAAAAAGGATATTCCTTGAGAACTTCTTAATCTCTTAAATACTAGCAACCATGTGGTCAATATCTGAGAAAAAAACTATAGTACAAAATTATGGAATATGGGAGGCAATCAAACGTAATTTTGTGGGTGAATACTAGGAGAAAATTTGAACTGAAACTAATTTGAACTGAAACTACTATGTAACTAAATATCTAATAATAATATGTCAACCAAATATATACATATAACAATATGTTAAGAGAACGATGCAACATGATTTAGTGATTAATGAACTATCTATACATGACACCATGGAATATCAAAATGGAACTTTTTGTGAACAACTGTAGAGTAATATATTCTAAAATTTACCCTTAATAATATGATGTTAAAAGTATTAACATGACACAATTGATGAAAATTAGTAAGATTGATGGAGGGCAAAATTACATTTATTTTTAATTTCTATTCAATTTCAAATGATGTATATTTTGATTTTAGTTTTAGATTTATTTTTAGGATTTAAATTTTTTTAGATTCTAGTTTTCTATATTTTCCTTATTTACTATTCACAAGTACTATTCATGGTACTGTTCACAAGTACTATTCATGTGCTGCTGTTCACAATACTGTTTACAAGGGTATTTTTGGAATTTCAGTGTTGTTTTAGGGTAATTTTAGAGTGTTATTTACTTGGATCTCAAGTGGAATTAGGATTTCATAGGCTTATAAAGGTGGAATGTCATATTTTGAGAGACATATGTTATTCGAATAAATTTTATTTTATGAAAGAACAAAGTTTTTCTTCTCTTTGCTTGATTTACAGCTATGTTTTTTCTCTATTATTGCTGATTTTATTTGTTTAAGGTTCAGCAAAAAGGTAGATTCAATTTCTCACCCTTTCTTTCTACATCAGAGATGTAAAAAAAATATATTTTAATTAGTAAAAAGGAGACAGACAAGAATACCACTCCATAAACAAAAAAAGACATTCACATATTAGCCAACCCTTTATGGATGTTTCAAATTCAAACTTAGATCTAGCCATCTTCTTGGGAGATTAAAAAATAAATATTCCTCTTTCCAAATGGCCACTGCAAAATATAACTAGTATCTAACATTTTGATTACAGGAAAATTCAAAAGATAAGGAACAAATGCCTATTTTAAGTTAAAAAAGTGTGCAACCAAAAGCACCACAAAAGTGTAATGCGCCACAACAACATCGAAATGCATTGTACTATACACTCCAAGAAAATATGCGTCATGTAATGCCGCAACAAGGTGCTAACGATAAAAAAAAATGTCTTAAAAGGTCTTTTAAAGAAAACAAGAAGGTAATGCAGCTAAAAGAAGCCACTAAGAGACATCCCTTCAATTCATTACAAATTTGAAACTAGAAGCAAAAAATAAGCCTACTCTTTTAATATATATGAGTGAAATATAAATGAGAGAATAAAAAAAGGCCAGGTCAGCTTCTCTAGGCATTTCGGAGAGTATAGACTATGGTCTACTAATATTATAAACATTTCGCTCCCAATTGTCTATAATAAGGCCACCCAAATTTCCAACTCATCGGCATCCTAATCGTTGATAGCCATCCTCACATATGTTAATAGTATTATCTAAAATATTTAAATAAACCAAATAGTAGAAAAAACCTCCCAAAGTTTGCTCCTCTGCCAATACTCCAGCTCCTCCATTTTGCACTCCACTCTTTCGCTATAGGACCGGCTCAACAAATATCATGCTATTGTATGATCAAAATATGATGCAGCTGTAGAGGGTACTAGGGTTTTAAATTTTATAGGTATCTTAATCATTAAGTATGCACTATAAAAATTTCAAAGAAGTAGAGTGACATTTTCATAATAAGCATCTTGGAGTTTTGTTAATACAAATACCCTTGGCTGTTAGTGAAAAATTTATTGGTACTTGTAGCATTTATAGGCTGAGAGTACGTAATTAACATTTATGGTTGATTAAACACTTCAGTAGGACTGTGTGATATTGACTGACCAAGGGTTAGGTGATCTATGGCCCTAGTCATGTCCCAAACCCTTACCCCTGAGAATGTGACATTACCATAAAGGGTTTATAGAGGATCATCCCTTGTTGAGGTCAGAGAGGTGCTCAGGGTTGGATTGAAGTATATGAGAGCTGTGTGGCCTTCTATGCGCGAATGTAGGCTATGAGAACGAGGGCTAAATCCTCAATAAAGTTTCGTAAGACATGTATATATGACACCGCACTACTAAGAAGCAACCCTGAAAAGGGATGTATATATGTGCATAGAGTCACCCTTGCATTATAGTGACTTGTACTTTGAGAGGGGGAACTGCAATGCACATCCCAAGATCGTGGTTCACTGTTTATTGGTCAGCTTTGATGACCAATTATGAGCCCCTAAATGAGACTGTGGGTTATGGGTTTTACTGGGTTGATTTGAGAAGCTAGTTGTGGATCACAGTTACTAGGTCATGTAGAGTTCTCTTACAATCACTTATTTTTGACCCATTGGTACCAGTCTATTTCTAGATATTTCTTTTTTAGTATTTGAAATATTTATGTGAATTTTAGAAAAAATTCAAAATTTTTAAAATTATTTTCTTCTGTAGATTCCTTAAAAAAGGTATTCTTGTAAATAAATATTGTAGTGTGCGAGACACATGTTGGGCCCTTGGATCCAGCTCCACGTGTGACACACCCCATGGATGGAGTGTGGAGGACCCATGGGACCTACATGTCACCCATAGGGGGGGGACACCCCTCTCCTTTCTTGTTTTAGATTTTGTTTTAGTCAAAATATGTTTGAAGTTAATTAAATAACATTTTAAAAGGAAAATATTATTGGTGTTTATTTTGTGGGAGTTAGTTTTGACTTAAAAATATTGTTGACTTTCTATAATTTTTTTTTGAAGAATAAATAAGGAAGTTCTAGAATGTTTTTCGATTGGTCTAATCCTTATTAGACTAAAAGTGGATATAGAAATATTAAGGGGATAAAGTTCCTAATATTCATCCCTAAATCATGATGGCTGATTTATGAGATGGATAACTCAAATTTATTTTCTCTCACCCTACAGATTTCCTAAGTTCCTATTGGTCAAGGTGAATCATATTTGGATAGGCATATCCATGGGGGGTCATGAGGCTCTTTTCTCATTCTACACATTTTTCTTAGACTCTCTCCCCTAGCTTTCACTCTCTCCTTCAGTCCCCACTATCTCTCTCATCTCTCTAGCTCCTCTCTCCTCTCTCTCTAGGTGGCACACCACCCCATAAAGATCATGACACACACCACCCTAATTAGGGTTAGGAGAGAGAGGCATGCCCAGCCCAGAAAGGGAGGTGCCTTTGAGGCATGCCTTAATTTGATCCAAAGGGTTTCTAACAAAACCCTAAATTGTTTTTTATGTTCTCTAAAATCGTAGTTTAAGAGGTATAGCCTAAGGAAGCTTCCCGGCTTTGAAAATTCAACAAGACCAACAAGATCAAAGATAAGTCAGTAAATCGAGTGTGGCATGTACTAAATCCTATGAGGGTGACCCTAGGGATAATCCAGAAAATCTTCCGGGCTATTTAGTTTTATTTTTCAGTCATATTTGCATGTTTATTATGAATTTCAGGAACTGTACCTAAATTGTTAGTGGAAGCTTGGTTTTTTATTCATGGATTGTGTTTATTTAATTTGAAAGTAAAAGAAAAGGTCCTAAGTTGTATTTAGGGCTTTAATTTTTATTTACAGCAGTGTATTGTGGCACTTATAAATGGAATTCAAATTAAATAATAAAAAAAAGGAATTTTTTTTCATTTTATAGTTTTGAATTCCACATAGCCTCATCTTTTAAAATTTCAACCATGTCCTTATAAAGATGACAAAACTACCATTTGTCTTTTAAACATGACCATAAATTGACCTCTACTTAGTGACCAAGTTACCCATACAAAAACCTTTTACATAAAAAAATATCACAAATTTGGTAAATCACAACCCATTCTAAATTTAATCTTTGTATTTTGAAAGGTTGTTAAGGTTACATTATCTACTCACATACACAGAGAGAGAGAGAGAGAGAGAGAGAGAGAGAGAGAGTGTGTCATTGCTAAGTTTTAACTATAGCACATAATTGAAATATTCATAGAAATTTCTATGTCGTCAAATTACTTTCAAACTATTTAAAGGGGAAATTGAATATGAACAATCTTTGGATAAAGGTAAATATGAATACATGATAGGTGAGTTTCTAAAAAGTAAAAACTATCAAACATAATGATCATATAACAACCATAACTATCATTTTTTATTTATTAGTTGATTAAAATTCCATGGATGGTAGACTAATATACTAGGCAAGAAGATCAGCCCATACTAGCAAATTAAGTCATATATATAGTCACTGAATATAGAACAATTAACAATGTATATATTACTGAAAATTTTTTGTGAAAAATGATCATTCATTTCCACATTTAGTGAATTTAGGGAACACAAACCTTTGCATTACCTGGGAAACATACTTACAGAGGCTACTGTGATCCATAGCATCAAGCTCAATTGCTATTGCATTTGGAAAATCCTCAATAATCTGAGAAAAAATATAGTAAGTAATATTAAAATCTTCACATTCGTAAGAAAAGAGAATTATTTCAAAAGTTATATTGAGAGAAATATTAACATTTCTCCTTTATATTAGATAAAAAATATCTCTCATATTTACCTTTATATTGAAAGAAATATTAACATTTCTCCTTTTTAGCTCATCCTATGAATATGTTTCTTATTGACCAACATTCCACCCCATAAAGCAAAGGTGGTCTCACAACTATTTTACAGAACTTCCCCTTCAGCTTTATTGATATGCGGCGATGACATAAAACTCCGATTGCACATCTCCACTTTACCCACCCAGCTCTAATTTTATGTATGACATCTTCCCCAATCTCTTCCTTGATTATTGACCCAAGATATCAAAAGTACGCTCTTTTTGGTATTTCTTGGCCATCAATCTTAACTAATTCATCGTCCCTACTCCTATTATTGTTAAACTTGCACTCCATATATTTAATCTTAATCCGGCTAGTTGTTCGAACACTAGTTAGCGCTCTCTCGTACATATCTCTCACCAAGTTGACAGAGTATCTAGAGACTCATTTCTTTTCTAACACCCACCAAATTAAATCCCAAGGTACTCTATCATAAGCTTTCTCTAGATCATAAAGACCATGTGGAGGTCTTTTCCCTTTGCCCTACACTTCTCAATCAGTTGCCTAAGTAGGAAAGTAGCCTTAATTATTAAACTCCATAGAACAAAATCTAATTGGTTTTCAGATACATTCATTTCATGTCTTAGTTGTTACGCAATCACTCTCTCCCATAGCTTCATAGTGTGGCTCATACGTATGCAAATTGAAAAAAAAAAAAAAAATTTGAAATGAAGGATGTTTATGTTAACTCCAGGTCTCATATGAAGCCCTTTCAAAAGTCCCAATAACTATGAAGTACAACCAGTTATGAGCTTTCAAATCCTCAATGGCTGTCCAGCACGATCTAAGTAGGTGGCAAGAAACAGAGAAAAACTGAATGATGATTCCCTCACAAGACCACTTACAAAAGGACTAACCCGCTACGTGTCTAGAGGTTAAGCCATCCACTAGCTTCTATCAAGAAGCAAAGTGGCATTCAATGTTACCTTATGAATTTAAAACATAGATAATTTTAGCATTTTATGCTTTGTTATTTGGTAAAGAGTTATGTTACCTAGATTTTTCTTCTCTTTAAGTGTTGTACGGGTTTAAAAAATGTGCATCATAACGACACCAATTATTTAAGATTATTTTGCTTGTTTGGCAAAAAAAGGTGTTTATTATTATATTGCGGAAAATGGAGTGTGACTGTGAGTGTACCTTGGTACTTCTTTGTTATGATGAAATAAAATTTTAGTAAATTTTGTTAGACTTTGTTGTCTCTTATAATTATATCTATATTCAACATAGAGCATTTGATGTCACATGAAAGAATAGACAAAAGACAAGCAGACAACAATTATAAACTATGAGGAAGAGATTGTGTTATGAGAGGACCTATAAACAGGAAAAAGAACAATTCACAACCTAATTTGTAATTAAAATTCCCAAATCGTAGTAGTACCAAATTACATAAAAGTTGTTTCTCGATTGCAATACTGATTCAATAAGACTCTCATGGCCATGATCCCATATCATTTAAAGTAGTCGACTGTCATATGATGATATGATATCTAGAGAATCTTCAACTATCAATTCACAGCAAAAACACACAACAAATTATGTAGTCCAATCAAGGGGTTAAGATAAGACTCATTGGAAAATAGTAGTAACCAAAAGATAAAGTGGGAAGATCCCAAGATGAACAAAGCTGATTCGGACAAGTAACATGATTGGATAATGGCCACAATACAAGTTATGCTCACATTATGTCAACAAACCATCTCTTTACAATAACTTCGATGTGTTTGTACAATATGAAAATAATCGATCAGATAGGTTTTTCTAATAGTTGACTTTAAGAGATTGTATATTTTTTGTCTTTTAAAGGAACAAAAAGTTCTGGCTTACATTATTCCAAGAATCAGGACAAAAATGCATGTAAACCCAATTTTTCTTGTTAAATTAATCCTCCTTTAGATCTAAATGTTTTTAACTTAAAGACAGCTAAAGTAACAATTATCTAGATTGCAATATCCATCTAGAGGTTTAATAATCACACCTTCTCTGCATCTTTCAGATAGAGTGATGCCACTATCACTTGAACATCCTTAGGCCCATTTGTATCACTGCCAAAATGATTTTTAAACCAGCTATGAGATCCGCTTCCACTTGATGCTAAAAGCTCAACAGCTGGTTCACAAACACGTCCGGCACCCAAAATTAGAACCGCCGGTCTTTCCTCCATGTGATCTCTTGTCTGCACCATTGTTTCACCAACCTTACCAACCTTTAGTGAAAATCCATATGTTCCTCTCCTGGAAACTCTAGCCTCAGAATCATCACTTGGTTTAGCAATAGAAGACAACGAATCAATTATTTGTTCAAGAATGCTTTGATCATCAGCACCAACCTAAGGAAACATTTTAAGAAGTATCAATAAAAGAAATAATTGCAAGAAAAAGAAAAAAAAAGGATCCTTCAACATTTTACATGAAAATTCTTAGTAGGAAAAGCTTCAGATACTACATAGTTAAACACTACATTTGAAAATCAAACCAATCCCAACTTCTATGGTTACATACTGCACTTTAGAGTCACGGCATGCAATAAGTGAGAATTATCTAAAAAGTAATTTATTAAGGGAAAAAGGAGAGTATCACATGTCTATATTTACAAGTAAAATGTCATTGGAGTTATACATAAAGCATGTATAGGCAATAAATACAAATGACAAGTACTCCTAATGAATCATCAATATAAGTTGTATAACACCATCCCCCAAACTCAACCAGGAGGTATACTCAAGTAGCGAGAGTCACCCACCAAATGTTCGTGAACCCTAAATGGAGGATTCACCTCTTTGCTGTCTATGGGACTAAAGGAGGAGACAAGAGATATTCGGCCCCATGGATCCAAGTACGTATCCTTGATGGGACTTTCATCCTCATAATCAACTAAATATTATTTGCATCCTCTCTTGTGACATTAGGTGGATGGCAGATTTCTATTTGATATCAATATTTTATTCCTTAAAAGGAATATCAAAGAGGAAGCCATTACACAACCTCTTAAATTTTTCTCGACAAATAATAGAACCTCTGATATTATTAACTCAAGCTATCCTTCTCTATCATCCACCTTTTATAGGATTATGTAGGCCTCAAGACATGTTTTAGGAGGTTTAACCATTAAACTATGTAATTTTTTTGGGATAAATTTTAGGTTGTACTCTTTTAGATTGTATTTGTGGCCACAACCTTGCTTGTTGAAGTCAGAGATAATGATATGTTTATCAACAAATGATCTTTTGGGCAAATATACAAGTGACCGAGGGGAAAATAACACGTTATAAACATGACAACAAAAAAAATAAAGAATATAAGAGATATTGTGGAAGAGTTCATTTATAACAATTTACAACTGTATCCACAATTTGATACATAATCTAACTCAACAATATCCACAATCTAATACATAATCTACCCAATGTCAATCAGTGAGAGTTTGACAACAAGAAACTGCCAAAGTAAACATCAGTTGCCTGGTTGGTTTGGAAACATGAGAGGAGAAATAAGTCGATCGATAAGCTTCTCACAAATAAAATGGAAGTCAACTTCATTGTACTTCATTAAATATTATACTATTAAAAGCAATTTGTATAACACTAATTTTGTCAACAAAACGGAGTGCGAGAAGTTTTAAAATTGTCCTTTTTGACATACAACAATTTAAGCGACCAAGCTTATTAAATACGAAACCTATAATAGAAAAAGCACAACTCGAATTTAGGGAAACTTATCAAAATACACAAAAAATTTCAATTAATTAACATTGTTCTTATTTATCAAAATAAAACAAAATATCGTCTAATATAACTCGATATAACTCAAGATTAGCGTCCTTTGATGGGTTTTTCGGTAGAGATTTAAGCATCACAAAAATGAGCTTTTCCCATGCGGTTCACTCTTAAGAAAAGACAATAGAAATAGTTAGTCAAGAAGCAAACATCAGGGTACCAAAGCTAATCCAAATAGAAAGGAAGAAGAAAGAAACATTCAAATTAGTTTACTTTCATGGAGAATTAGGCAAAAAAAAACAAAAAAAGGTTTTCTTGAGGGCTACATAAAAGAGCAATTTAACAAAGAAAGAACAAATGTGAGAGAAATTTAGCAAAGAAAACACAAATGTAAAGAACAATAATATACTGCTTAATATTCGTTATAATATCGCAAATATTTGATGTAAACTTAATTTAGCCATGAAAAAATATTATTTTGTCAAAGTGTACTTACTTCAAGTTCTGAGAATGACAAGGCATCTGCACTTTGACCCACTTCACATCTCACTAAATGAAATGAACCCCCAGCAGCCTCAATGATATCCAATGCCTCATTGATAAAAAATTGATCAAATAAATGACCACTAAGAGAAACCTGTTATATTCGGAATGATCATTGGACTTACATATAATGAAAACTTGTTTTTCAAAAGAAAATTCAACTAGCACAAGCTAATGAGAATGGAAAAGAACACAATTTCTTACCAATATTGTGTATTTCTTGGGGAGACTATTGCAAGGGTTTAGTGGTGAATCACTGCAGCAATTACGAATTTTAAAATTTCAATCATGACTAATATCTTCGGATGGAGATGAAAACAAACACGAAAAACTGGTCATCCATATACAAAGTCGTTAAATCAAAACTTGAACATTTCAAATATAGGTTGCCTAGATCATGAACATCAAGTGGGAGTTTCAATCATCTTTTCTTTTTACGAGGTTAGAAGCTGTTTCTCTATGGATGTGGATATCCATTCGAGCATGCCAATATCGTTCTCTATAGTTATTTATAATAGACATTTGGATCCTAGAAACTTTCGCAATAACAAATGTATTCTAGAATGGAACTTTTCCAATCTTTAATATAAACTTTTAATAGTAAAATAAACATTCCAAAATTTAACTCGTCCAAGATTCGGATACTGGATGCATGATATATTCATAAAATGAGGAATATGGCAACCGATTTTGACAAAAACATCAAGGAGTTCAAACCTTGATCAAATGAGATAAACAAAGTCTGGAGGTTCTGCAAAATTCTTTGAAGACTTCACAAACTTTAGGCTGAAATCCTAACTTCAAATAAGTATGAAAGCCAAACAAAAGAAATATGATGTCCATTTCACAAAGAAATGCTGAAATTCCTTTCCATTCATTTGTGAATGAAGCTTTGGTTTGGCATCTGAACAGTCAAGGTCATAATTAAAGCATAAAACAAAAGGCACAACAATGAGAATGCAATCTCTCTGCCATTGTTGGTGAAATCCAGACTACAGTCCTATGCATATGAAGTTCTTTTCCCAATGCCACTTAATGATCTCATCACCAAGGATAGGAAAAATGGGTCCCAGAACAACTATTCATCTAGAAGGAACTTGACATACATCAACAAGAATAATGCCCTTACAGGTAAGGTGTGGGAATAGAAAAGGAAAAACTCTAGGCGTGGAGATGGATGAGGAAAAACTTGTTTTAATGGAAAAATAAAGAAATAAATGTAATTAGTAATACAATTTTGATTATTAGGAAAGTAAAAAAACTCTATGAAAGTAAATTGCATGGGTTAACCAAGAACAATCACGGCAACAAATAAATTGCTTTTGCTGAATGACTCTATAAAAATGATCATGCACTTGAAATAAATATTTATGGACAAAAAATAAAGCAAACTAAATCTTTTATTTCTGTTCTTGTAGATGGATAACTCTGACTTATTTTTGTGAAAGATAAGTATAAAAAAAACTTACACTGAGTCTGAATTTCTCATGCGGGGAATATATTCATATAAAGGTGTAAGCACTCCTTTGTGAGATATGCAAGCTCTTCTTAAATGAGGAGGTAAATCTGAGATGTTAATCGTAGAGGCCAAGACACCAATGAAATTGGATAGGACATCTCCAAAATATTGGGTTGCCTTAACAAAAAAAATATAATATGGTATAAATATGAGCAAGTGCATGAGAGAATAGTACACTAAAAACTAAACAACGAATCAAAGAAACTCTATCATAAATGAAAATTAAAGCAAATAAATCAAAAAATCTTACTTCTCTTGGAAACTCAGTTGGAAGAATGTCAACTGCTAGACATATTATACCCTCACCCCTCATATCTTCATGATACGAAGTTGTGAAGGGATTGTACCTGGTAATCAACATTTTATTATAAACCAAGAACTAAGATATGTTTTCCCCAATGAATAAAAAAATAACAATAAATATGAAGACATAATATATGAAAAATTGTTAATATCGTAGAGAGACGTACGCAACAATCCTAAATATACAAAAGTGTGTGGCTGATCAATTCACCTAATCTAAAGAATAAATCACAAGAAAAGTTTAAATAATTCAAGGCATGCTTGATCGTACAACTACGTATGGGTATAGATAAGAATTAAGAGGATATGAAGAAATATCACAAGGTATTGAATAAAATAGCTGAGGTTATAGATGATGTTAAGAGGATATAAAAGAGAAAATAATTCTCACATCTAAAAGACACTTAATATTTGATTAGAAAGCTTCAGCTAATACACCCTTGGCAATTGTATTTCATGATACCAGTCATACCCATAGTAAGAATTAGGATCAATCTTTCATGGAAGTTAAACATATTCAACATACACAAATATGCAAAATTTAGGGAATATGATTCTAGAGAGTTAGTAAATTAACTGCATGTTTTTAAAATAAATACCTGAAGAAAGGATTCTCTATCGACGTGATTTGATTAACAAACTCAATTGAACCAGCGACATCACATGTTATATCAGAAATACCAACAAGTGGGCATCCTTTTCTCATTATGTCTTGTAATTGCTTAGTACTAAGCAATCGAGGAAACCTTCTTTCCCAATACATGCAATTCACTGCCGTACAGAAAAACCAGTATATTTTATATTACTAACCCACAAATAAAGTATTTAAGAAAAAGCGCCACAAAGTTCATAATCAACATTTCATTGGTTTTTATCGGTATATGTTATTTTCATGACATTTTTGGAATGCAAAAATACCACAAAACACAAAAGGTTTTACACTTGAATGAAAAAATATACTCAAAGGATAATCAAATATAAAATGTTTTATATACGTAACTGAAAAGTAGCAGGAAAAATTGTAAAAAACTTGAAAAACCCAAACATAAACTAAGATAATTACTTGTAAATATAGAGTCATTACATATGCTTAGAAAGATGTCCACTAAAAGAACACAGATGGTAAGTTCATTTAATGTTCTGAACAAAGAGATAAGAACAACAAAAACCAGAGAGTTTCTCAAAATGAAAGACATTAAGTGTTCACACAGGAGCAAGATGTACATTTACACCTGTGGGTTAAAAACCACTTAATAGGATTTATTGGAACTCAAGTTTAGGTGTAGTTCTCTTCATCCAGGTGACTAATTAAAAAAATAAGTGTTAATTGACATCCTAAAACAGCCTGAAGAAAAACCCATCTTGAGAGTGAACATAGATCGTCCGTTTTTTGGATGGTCAAATGTTGGTGTTAGGAACTCAAAATCCTCTGTTCCTATTAACTTTTAAAATTAAGCATCTTGTGATTTTAAGATGTTTTCGAAAATTTCAGATCATAAGAATCCCCTAAGCATGTGTTGCAAGAATATTTAGTAGTCATTTATTACATCTTCATTCTCAAGGTGGAAAGCAAGGGAGGAGAGAGTTCCTACAATCTTAATGGCAGTTATGGTTTCCTTTACTGTTTGTCTCTATTAATCCCAGCATCCCACTCTGATTTGTGCAAGTAAGAAAAACAAGGAGAGAGAGAGAGAGAGAGATGAGAGGGCAATTTTTTTATACTTGAGATTGTTTCTATGTCTTGAACCATGCCGTCTTCTCTTTACATTTTTTAACTTTGTTTTAAAGGGGATTACGTACTTTTGTTTATGACATTAACATTCTGTTTTTAAAGGGGGCTATATCTTTAAATTTTGTTCCTTTTTTTTTTTATAAGATGAGGCATTTGGTGGGTTCCTTGGGCAAAAGACGGATGCCTAGCAACATAGCTGCCTAGGGCACACGCCTTGGCCCATTCGGTTCGGTGACCTGCCTAGACTGCCCAGGCGGCGAGGCAGCCAAATTTTTGAACAGTGGCTGAACCATTCTAGTTGTACTCTCTAGCAAGAGATATGCTTCAAAAACCAAACTTCATCAATAGGTTAATGTATCATTATCATCAACTGGACTGATGAACTTCAGTGAGCATGCCGCCACTGCAAACATTTCAAATTAGAAAAACAAAATGATAGAAACATTACAATCCAATAGTTCAACTCACTAAAATAAGGAGTTATAAGATGAAGCAATATGCAAATGTTGAATCAGATATATCAATTCCAACATGAATGAACACTCAAAGCTGCATGGCTACTACCAAACATGGATTCCATGTGTCAAATAATTGGAGAATAAATGTAAAAACAATTTTTAAAATTATTACAGAGATATCGGCATAAGTATCCAATTCTCGTAATTGCTAACATACCCATTACCGATGCATATGGTGCAATTCTTTCATGGAAAATGGGAATGTAGTGTTCTGGATGTGCATAATAGTCAGCCTGCACAGGAATGACATCACATTTAGTTGAACTTCAGCAATTATTTTAAGGGCAAAAAAAAATAAAAAGAGAAAAAAATGTAGTCCGTATTTGTTGTCCTTGAGGAGAACAATAAGCCAGATGTGTTATCAATCAGACGACTTGTGCATCAAAGGCAATGTATTTTGGATACCAATGGAGGTTTAACGTCCGATACTATAATTGAGCAACAGCCTGGATATTACAGCAAACAAATTTGGAACAATTGAGACTTATGAATTTTGATGCTCCTAAAGTATTATTATGTGAAGGGTAGCAGGCGAAAAGACATTAGCCTGACAAATAGAATGGCCTGCATAACAGATACATGTGTCCGACATGTTCAAGTGTCCAGAATGACACAGCACCGATACGTGTGTTGACACATCAAACAAGCCAGTTGACATTTCCCAACCAAGACATGCCTCTGAGCACAATCTGGGATACGTAACCAAAAGGGTCTTAAATAATCTCAGGCACATCAGACGACTCTGTATCGACATTTATACACATTTCCAGAAATTTGGACACACATATCCAAATTTTAGAAACATACATCCATGGTATGTATACCTGCATCCAAAATTTTGGAGTATCTATCATAATCGTTGGACATGCATTCCCACAGACTTAGACACATTAATTTAGTTAATATATTAAAAAATAAGAACCCTATGTACGAATACCAACACCTCGGTATTGTATCCTGTGTCACTTGCACGAAGCTATTTTTTAGCCAAGTTGGGCATAATGTGTATGTGTTGAATATAAACATGCTTGTCAGTGCCTTCGCAATACTAATTCATTCCGCCGCAGTTATCCACACTGCATCCCGTTCCCAAGTAATGGCCATTTTCCTTGTTAATAACACCTCTCTGAACACCACACTTCTCTCTATTGTTAGCTCAAGCCAGTAGCCCTTCCTAAGAAATCCATACAATTAGGCTTTGGGTTCTCAAGGCATGTGCTGGGGTAGTAGACTGATTCGTCAATGATTGAAAAATTAAATTTGTGTTGGATAAATGGATATTCATAATTACTTGTTAAAATTGTGTTGGAATTTGGATGGCATAGGGAAGTCTCCTCCAAGTTCCCTAATCTCTCCACTATCACATAAAGATATGCAAAGATACATAACTATTGACCCTCAAACTTTTTTCTAATTCAAAGACTTGAAGATATTCTACTATCTATTCGACTCACATATGCAGCTACTGTAATATCTACCTTAAGACAGATGATGAATGTGCTATGGTACAGAGTTATTCATTCTATAAGACTTGCAGCATGCATATTAAGAAACAATTTCACTTCATCTTTATAATTGGATTTTCCATCAAAGAAAGAACATGTTTTCATTCTTAAAAAACGAAGAAAAAGAATGTCTACCTTATCAAATGTTTTTGCTGGGTCCAGAGGTGTGACCATGTCTTCACAAGTTACAACACAACCATATACTTGGAAGTTTCTCCTTGATGCCCGTGATTGAACAAGGTCTCCATCCTACAAAGAATAAGTGAACCTTCATGAGTTATGGATGCTGGTGAGACCCAAGCAAATTGCAAGAAACATGCAATTTGTAGATGAATAGTCAGAAAAATAGCAAGTTTTAAGAAATAGTTAACCTATCTATATATATATATATTCTTTTCTTTTTTTTAATTTATTTATTTTATTTTTTCTTTTTTTCTTTTTTTTTTAATATGGAAATGGTTAGCCTATATTATGTATAAGAATGAGAGACCCAAAATCTCAACCCACCCATACCTTCAAAATATAAATGATTTTGTAGCATTCAAGAAACATGCAATGTGCAGAGGAATATTGAGACCAAAAGAAAGTTTTGAGAAATGGTCGACCAGTATTTCGTATATAAATAAAGATTCAAACTCTCAACCCTTGTATGATTCTGGAGAATCCTATCAATCCATTCAAGCTTTGAATTATTTTATAACATAGAATGTGTGCGCATGACCCTCTTCAGTGCAAATACAGATCTAGATAGCCTTAACAACTTACAACTAGAAGACTAAAACATCAAATATATGTCAGACTAGATTGGAAAGATAGGATGGACATGAGCATTATTAAAATAAAAATAAAAGACAAAAAATGAGATTGTCGGAAAGAGAGGAAATATGACAGAAATTTAATGCATCCTACAAGCAAATGAAGGTCATGAAATTGAGTAGTGCATTCAACCTCAGAGGGAACAAATCAACAATAAATGGAACAACAATCAGCACTATAAAATAGTTCAATAAATTCAACCGCCAAACTCATATAGAGAGAACTACAAATCGCAAGGATTTGAATCTTCATATAAATATTCATGTCAACATATAAGACTAGAAGCAAATGAAACACCTTATCCTTTTCATTTGTGGTGCTAACATCTAAAAACTGTGCAGGAAGAAGTCATAATAGAATATAGCTAAATAAGAACATGGAGGAAGAAGTCTAATAGAATAGCTAAATACGAACATGGAGGTTCTTCACATAAGGAGAAATATATTCTCTTCATCCCATTGAAAGATACATGTTCCTTAAATTGATATATATGAGCATTATTACCTTGGAAATATAGCTCATGGACGTGATCCCAAACTTCCTTTCTGTAAATAAATACATCACCCTTGAATTTATTTGCCCAAATCAAATTGATTAGCCAAGACATAACCAGCCCATTTATAGATTCTTTTCAATATTTGTAACTCCTCCAGAGGGTGAGGCAACAAGAACAGAGACATTGACATACCGCAAATAGGCAACAATGAGTGGTAACTGAAGAAAATGTCATTCATTTTGCTTGTAGGGAGCAATTTAGTGCCACACAGATAACACAATTAGCTGCTAACAGCAAAGGTCAAAGGATGGAAATACTAGATTTAGGTCAGTAGGGGCCACTGTCCTAAAAGTCAGGAACTCAACAAGGAAAAGGCAACTGAAATAAATGAAAGGAATCACCACTCCTTTATCATATTCAGATCAAACTTCAACAGAAACCCTTATGAAGTGAGACAAACTCAATCGATCAATTTTCACTCGTGTGGAAACTAAATTCTTTCCTTCTCTGTGATAAGTGCATGGTAGCTAATGTCACAAGTTTGACATAGAAAGCACACATTTAAACTACTGAAAAACCTTTAAAAAGTGAAAATACAGCTCGAATCTAATTGGTTGGAACCTCACTAGGATGGGGAACCACCTACTAGAAGTACCGATATCCCTCTTTTTCCATATTGGTAGGTTTTGGTTGTGGACACAAGCTTGAGTTCTTGGATTATATGCATGAAACCATGTGAAGAATAGAACATGGAGAGATCCAAGTACGATACCAATCAAGTATTTCAGGTAAAGCCAAGAGTACATTAAAATTACAGTAATACTGACAACTACACCAATGAGTATAAAGAAAATCCTTATGGACATTGTGCCCCTTTTGACATTCATTGACAGTGTAAACAAACTGTACTTAGGAACAAAAGTTGTTAAGTTCCCAAGCAAATGGGGATAAAATATGCAGGAAAATGGACAGAAATAAACAACAATGGCATCAAGACCCATAGGCCCTAACACATCACACATCACTCTCATGCAACAACAATCATTTCTCAAATAATTTCTCTCCTCTAATTGTGCAAAATGCTACTGATTTTGTCAGTATATCGGCCACTATAACTCATAAATTTTCTAAATGTATTCATCTAAATCATCATCTTTGTGTCCTAGCATTCTATAGGACTACCATGAAGGTAAGCAGTAACTTTTGGTAAAATGCCACAAGCAATTCATAACAATAGTCAATAAAGAAAATAAAAAACAAACTCATAACAACATAACATTCATTCACATCAATCAGTTTACAACGTGACAAATTACAAGAACATCTAGAACCCTTTAACATGCAAATAACACCAGAGAAACAGATTACGTTTATACACTGTGTCTGCATGATAATTGGCACTGGCACAAAAAAATTAATTGGATTCCTTACTTGATCAGCCAAGAGAGTTTCAAACATGATGAAAATTGCCCTAGCAAAGTGAATTCATATTGCATGAATATCTAAACATCCAATGCATGAAGGTAATGCAACAGAAGATATTTGGTGGAAAATTCTGAAGATCCAGCCAATATAAGGGCCATTTAACACGAGGAGAGACATGAAACAAAGAGTTTGCATTTACCGTTCCAACGAGTTCTGGAAGAATGGATGGATCAACAAATGCATGAGGTAAAAGCTTAAAAATCTCTTGTGCACCTTGAGAAACTGCAAAGAAAAAGGTTTTTGAGTGTCGAGAAAGTATTTCGAGAGAGCAACGAGGAGAAAACTATTGTTCCAGAGAATATCATATTAAGTGCAATATGTGCAAGGACCTAGAAAAGCAAAGGATGGAAATACAGCACACAAGTAATTGCATGAGAAATACCAGTCCATGCAAACATGAAGAATAAAGATATATTGGTCATTTTTGTGTTTTCTATTTGTATCTCATGAGTCACAGATACCAACTGCTACTAAGAACATTTCTTACGCAGGCAACTCCTACAATATTATTTAGACCGAAATGCATTTACATTCATACACTACCATTTAAACGTTAAAAAAGCACCTAATATTGTTCAAAATGATTGATTGTTTAAGTATTGGACTAAAACTTTAAAATTCAAAACCAATGCTCTAGAAAAGGAAAATGCTACTCCCCAAGGGGTATTCCGAGATAATAACCCAATCCAACTGAAGGAATCATTGTTGACACATCTATGGAGTTGTGTTACTTTATCTGATTAAATCTATTCAATTCATATCACTAACTATAGTTAATTGATATTTAGATTTATTTTACTCTTTAAAGGCTAGAAATCAGTCCATAATCCATGTATTGAACAAATTCAGGCTGCTTCTTACTCAATTCATCTCAAAATGGCCCATTAGACCTTGAAATATGTCTTTGATTTCCTCCAAAGTGTTCCTTACTCCTCCTACATTCAGTTGCAAGATTATGCTAACATGGTCATGAACCTCGTAACAGATGACATTCAGTTGCAAGATTATGCTAACATGGTCATGAACCTCATAACAGATGATCTAGTTAAAGAATTTTTAGTTTTACCATGGATTTTCTCATTTATTGGAGAGGCAGAAATAGATAGATTGTAGCTCATTCTGGTGGAGACTGAGAAGCATGCCATAGCTCATATAAACTGCTAAAGTTCGTTGGTTCCATTAGCTGCAACCAGGTTTGGTAGTTGAAGATTTTATCAATGTCATTTGGTGATAATAAGTACATTATCCAAATTATATCTGGCCCAACCTTTTATGAACAAACCAAGTACATTGAGCCAGTCAGTTGTAACTTTCTTGATGGCAACTTATCCTTGACTCAAGTTCGTCTTCTATGCAGCTAGTTAGCTTGTTTGCTGAACCCATATTGGTACTCCACACCAATTACTTTTTAAGAAACTTGCAAAACATTCTATTGATGCCCGGTTTGTTTGAGCAAGTATTTAGTAGAACACTTCACTTTATACTTATTCCTTTAGGCACATTTACATATGCACACAGTTGTACTCTATGCCGTTTATTTCCCTTAGAGACTTCTTCCCTCTCCATCTTTGTATTTTAATAGGGTAGTTTCCATAATCATTATTTGAGTGAGGTTTCATATAATTCTTCCAATATGCTCACAAGTTACATATTACCTTCCCTTGACAAAAAAATAAGTGAAATGCTATGGATGTTGCTCAAACAAAATCCGTTGACTTCTCTACTTGCAAGGAATCCAATAGAAATCTGGCATAGTTTTTGTTAATTCTACAAATCACAACTGCCGGAACATGAAATGCACAGGATTAGACAAAGGACAAAAACAAGATCAGGAAATTTCAGTAATTTGACTCTTTAACACCATCATTCAATGATGATTATTGTTCTACTTCTTTGGGAAATTACTGGAATAAATATGTGAATGAATCTATCATAGAATACTTCTCATTTCTTTAGGTGTGGTCCACATTCAGAATTACACACCCTTAACAAATTGGAAAAAAAGACCTTTGCATGTTGCTCCTACAACATATCACTGAAGTTCCTTGGAAATCACTGAAGTTCCTAAAACCCAGGAATCAAATAAGAAATCCAACATAAACTTCATAAATACTGCATTTCGATAGAGGACCAAACCCAAAAGGGGAATTCCAAGAGATTGATTCTTCATCATCATAATGGGATGAGGATAAGGGGATTTCTAAGACCCTTACCAACGTATTAGAGAGCAACATACACTTCAAGAAGGAACATGAATTGTTCAACCTCGGCCATGAAGAAAAGTACAAACTAGTCTCTCTGAAAGGATGTGTGCTGCATGAATCACAAAAATTATTGCAATGAAGCATTGATTTCTAAGAAGACAATCTTAACTTTATGAGGAGAATATTAGCTAATGATTTATTGCTTCCAATTATTTGTGGCAAGAGATTAAACCTTTTCTCAAAAGGCATCTACATCAAATGTGAATCTGCAGAAACTATTGAAGCAAAGCATGTCCTGTTGAACAAAATCTATATTACCATTTCCTGATCCTGTGAACACAAACACAACAGGAGATATCCCAGAGGGCAGTCCGAGTGTTGCTATTTCTTCACCCACAGCAATCACTGCAGACTTAGCTGCAGAAAGAGATGAATACATATAAGATGCTCCAAGTGAAAGGAAAGGTGTAGAGTATCCCATGTTCAAGTATCCTGCAAAAGGCAAACCCACTTATGAGAAAACAATAACATAGGAAGACCTCTGAGTAACAAAAAGAAATAAGGAAAACTATAAGTAATCTTCAGTATGATAATTGATGGGTAATAGGTTTTTCCAAGTTTCCTCGATATTGTTATTTCACACTGGTTATGAAAGTTAAATGATTTGAAATATAAAACAAAGTGGAAAGCTATTCCACAAACATGCTAGGAGGATGATGAAAAGAAAATAAAAAAACATTTGGAAATAATTGAAGCTAGGAATCTGAAGTTCTGATGCTCCTTACTTTTGCCCAGGCTACTTAAAAGGTCTATAATTCCAGCTCTGCCAGCAAATTTTCCAAATGCCAGCAGCCTTTTACCATTTTCACCAACCATACGCTCATAGTCATATAAGGATCCTCTCTCCTTGAGAATCTACACAAAAGAAAAATATCCATTAACCTTCTGGGATTCAAGCCCATCTCTCAGGAACCAGCAATTCCATCCCATTACTCCTCACATGTAAGTTTATGAGAAGATACCTTATCTAACAAAGGCATGTTCTCCCTCTGAGCTTTGTGGGTATGGGAGAAAAAGGCATAAGCCCTATCAGGCTTAATCATCTCCATCTGCAAGACAGGAAAAATCCACATCAAAAGCCAATCAGCAATTAGATAATTTACAAAGAAGAGATAGTTACTTCTCATGAGATCTAGAGAGCATGCATCTATGAAAAATCAGAACCTTTGGTTGCTTGACTCCCAAAATGAGGCCACAGTCTGACAAGTCATCTGATATTTCACAACCAACATCTTCATACTCAGAATCATGGTGAATGCGTTTTGTGCATGGCTGCACAATTATGCGGTCTATTCCACTTTTATTGCTACCACTGTGTAGAAGACGGGCACAATGTGATGGGTTCAGAGGAGCTCTCCTTTCCCATAAGTTGCAGGACTCAGACAATATTCCAACAACGCCATTCCCATACATGGTACAAAGCACTGCAATTTCAATAACATATCTTGTTAAAAGTAGTGCTTTTCAAAATTCAGAAAATATGGAACCGTACTTTATAGAGTCCACTAGATGCCAATGGCCTCACCACCGAGGTGGTTGGCCTCATGCTATCAAATTACCAATTCTATCAATGCATTCAGAGGAAACAGCTGATGAATCAGATCACTTTTAGTTTATTAAAACAAAATTAGTCTTTAATGTAAACAAATGTTTCCTTCTTGAAGAGGGTACGCATTGATGGTATACTTGAATTGAAAATTAAGGACATAATATGTTGAATCCAATCATTTACAGTCCAGTAAAGAAACGAAAAACCTTGTACAAAACATAGTTATTTTCTGCTTTTATCTATCATAATCGTGGCAACTTCAATTATATGTCTCAAAGCAATATAACACAAATTCAGACCACATGATGAATCTTTGAAGAGGAAATGTATGCAATTGGAAATACAAAACACAGAAGTATCTCAAAAACAAACGAAAGATGAGACAATTAATCAAAATCCTACTATATGGTTAAAATTCCTAAAATCAATCTAAATCACTGCAAAGAGAGAAGGAATTCTTCTTCAAATACCAATAATTAATCTAAATCATTGCAAAGATCAAAAGAATTTTTCACAAAATCATCTTGATTCAAGGGAAAAAAACCAATCATGTTGATGTCCATCAAAATTTCTCCAATACCTCGCTTTTCTCTTAGACGTTCCAATACCTCTCTTGGAATCAAGAGAAAAGCTAAAACAATAAAAGTGTAAAATAAAATAAAAATCTCGATTATTAGTCATGTTTATTGGAAAATAATACCAAGAATATTGTGCTATGGGTAATTGGTAGGGCTTTGAGATGCTCGCCATTCATAATTATGTTTGGTACACTTTGCTCGCCATTCATAATTATGCTTGGTACTCTTTCTTATGTTAGTAAAATTTTGATTATCGAAGGGGAAAAAAGGGAATGTTCCAGTCACATCCAAGAGAAGCAAGAGAAAAGCACACAAAAACCTGATTTCTCAAAATCAGTGGACAACCTAACAAAACAATGAAACAATTTCCCTTAACTCATACACAATCAAGTGTAACCAAAACGATGTAACAATCTCCAATAACTGATACACATGAATCTGGACATCTCAAAAAATAGTGGAACATAGTTTGCAAGATCAATATATATTTTCCACTACCCCTTACACAATGAAGGCATATGCTCACAAATTCGAGGTTTTTCATAGCTTAATGCTGAATCAAGACCAGTGTGATGGGATTCGCCCTAGTGCCCTCACACTCAGGCTAGTAACTTGGTCTCCCCCTACGGGCAAGACCGAGTAACCCTGATTTGTGTGTACAACTCAGGGTATTATAAAAAAATTGTAAAAGAATTTGAAAAGAAATGTAGAAATGTGTTTGTATGATTTGGATTTTTTAGCAAAGATTGGTGAATATATTTTTTCATAATCCCTATTTTTATATTTTCCTTCATTTATGTTTTAAAATGTTCCAAACTGTAAATCAACTTTCTAACTCCATTTTCCTCTAATTTTTTAAGCTTATTTTAACCTTTAAATTTTTTTTTGGTTTTATTTGACAATTACTACCTTGTTTTACTTTTTTCAAAATTTCTCCTATACTTTTAATTTACATAGGGCCTCTTCACTCTATGCAGGACTCGGGACTAGGCCGAGTAACTCACCTTGGCTAGGAGTATGTCCCTTCGGCAAGGCGAGTCCCAGCACACTGAACAAGACATAAGAATTCAATACTGAATTACCGAAGATTGTTGGAAACAATCACAGTTCACACAAGATTAAATTCCTAATACATATATGAGTCAAATGGAATCAACAGAAAAGTTCCTGCAAATCTGAATTGCAATAATATATTATAACTTCTAATTAATCAAATAAATTCCAGCAAATCACTTGTAAATGTGACAAAGAAACTCAACAATGATGGATAAATGCACCTAACAAAACAGAACAAATCATGTCTTACAACAACAATAATCAATATGGAAAAAAACACAGCCAATTAAACAGAAAATATAGAGAAACTCAATAATTTCCAGCATCCATAGCGCATATGCCAAATAAAAACACAAGAAATGAAAGAAAAAGGTGATAAAACCGAATAAACCATTAATTTCACAAAAAAAAAATAAATACAATAAAGAATAAACAATGAATTTGAACAAAATTCAAATTCCAAAGGGAAGGATGAACATACACACCATGAAGCAGATTAAATCACTAATTTCACCAAAAAACTCAGCATGGAAGCAACTTATACCAAATACAAGTATCCAACACAACACAAGGGGGGAAAACACTTCATAAAACTGAATAAATCAACCTAAAATTCGGTAACTTCATAAGAATTCAACAAAAGAAAGAAATTATACCTTAAAAACGAAACAAATAAAGATTTTTAGGTTTTAACACCAATGAAAGCAACACCTAGTCCGTGAGTCTAAAGACCAGTAAGTAGTTTCCTTAAACAGCTTGCTTCTTACGTTCTCCAAACATATATGGATTATGGAGATGACGAGGATTCTTTTGTACTTTTCCACTTCTGATGTTATATGACGTGGACTGAGAATTTTTACACAAGGGCTGAATCGGCCACCCTCCTTTTAAGTAAGGAAAGCTGAATCGGCCACCCTCCTTTTAAGTAAGGAAAAAGTTTATATTGAGCCGAGGCTCTAAACAATCAAATTAGAACCCACCTCAAAAATTTCACTGGAAGGGGTTGTTTTGATGTTCAAATATCATCATCTTGACATCAAGATGTATGAACATGAGAAAAAAAAAGATTTCAAGTTTTGAAAATAGTGTATATTGTAACACATTTTTTTTATCATTAATTTTCAAGATTTTCAAAGTTTTATAGACGGCTTGATCTACACTATTTTTTATTAAAAATAAAAATATATTTTAAGATTATGACAAAGATTTGCAGTATTGAAACCACATTTCAAAACACTATTTGAAAGCGTGTTTTACTTTGAAGGCGTGTTTTACTTTGATTGTTTAGAGCCTCGGCTCTATACAAACCACACTTTTTAATAGTAATTACAGGTGGCTTTTTAAGGTTCATGATTTGCGTCAGAGGACACGTGGCCGTTAGGATGAATGTGTGCCTTTTTTATATTTAGGTGGACGGCTCGGAATGAATCACGTGGAGCCATTGAAACAATCTGGACTGATCATCGTGGCCCTTGGTTCCGACAGAGCGATCATGACCGTTGAATCCGGTACCTACAATTACAGGAATTCATGATGTTAGTTACGGGTGGTTGCTACGCCAAAAAAAAAAAATCAAAGATGGATCTTCAAACTTTTCTGCAGTTTTGGGATGGATATGTAGAATTTTAAATTTAAAAAATAGTTCAAATCAAACAGATCCATGAAAATCTTAAAAATGGTTGGTCAATAATCTAGATAATGTATAGCAACATATACTATTTTGGAACTTGAAATATATATTTGTCTTCGTACTTCTTATTAATCATCTGGATACCTCTCAATGAGATACTTTTCCAACGTCAAAACAATTTTTTTCGAAAGATTTTAGAGGTTCACTTTAAGGTGTCAACCTCATATAAACTTTTTCCGTTACGTATAAGGGTGGTAATGGGCATACATGTAGAAGTTGCTCGTGAGAGCTTGAGCTCTGAGGATTGGGATGGTTGGGCTCCTTATTTAGTTGGCGATGGAGGACCGTCGTGGGTGACAGATGACTGTGTTTTGTTAAACTTAGGTTGGTCATCTTCAGAAGTAGAAATTTGTATATCTTTATTTCTTCCTCTTGTAAATGCCGTCCAACGCCCCTAGTTACGTATTCAAACTTTTACGATGAAATTTATTTCCAAGTAATGCTGCGGCCAATACCCCGTTTGGCTCCCAACTCACAACCTAATCGATATTTATTATTTCAATTGTTCACGGAAGAAGCACGTACGTCTTAATAATTCGGTGCAACCTTCATGCAGTGCTATGCTTGCAACACTTAATAAATAATAATAATAATAATAACCTTTTATTTTCAATTCTTTATCTTTTTTGACCATCAGGAACAATTTTATTGCTCTTTTAAACTGTTAAAATTTTCAGTTCTTTCTCGTTAGCCCTTATCACCATTGAAAGCAATTATATTTGTTCCTTTCCTTGTTCATACTATAAGGGTGGTGCATACCAATCGCTTTTAAAGAAGAAGAAAAAAAATTGGATAAATGTAAAAAAAAAAACAAAAAGTGCATAGAGCACTATTGTAGGACCACATTACGTGACTCCAATATGGAAACATATCACGGCTCATGGTGGTCCCCTGGGAGCAAGAAGTCAAGAACTATACAATAGAAAGGTGGTGGCATATGAATGTCCTTATCAAGCACATTCGATTCCTGCAAAGATTCAGAGTTTTAATCTAGGTGGCATGGTTTCACCACGTCATGTTTTCATAAACACACCCAAGAAAACAAAATTCTTGATAAATATGCTTTTAGAGGGTAAAGATTTGCTACAAAAAATTTACATCAAGGGCAATACCCTGAGCAATCAAATTAAGGCACTCCTTCAAAATCCGCTATAATAGGTAATTCCAACATCCAAAAATCATCAAATTGATCATTGCGACCTTATGATGTATAGACATGAGAAAAACATAGATTTCAAGTATCGAAAATAGTCTATCTTATAATGTACTTATGGACCGTCAACTTTTCAAGTGTTCATAGATCGGTTTGATCTACATTATTTTTGAAACTTTAATATTTCGACACCACCCTTAATTAATATATTGTGGCTTCAAAAACAACAGGCAGTGTTTCACATAAATGCATAACGGTCATATCGGCCGGGTTCAAGAGAGAAGAATGAGAAAGAGGTTGGTTTTACAGAAAGAACACTTCGACAAGAGCTCTGTTCTAACAAACGAGCCTGAAATGATTTTCGCTCTCTCAAGAACACGGGCACATGCGAACATGTAATAATCAAGGAGAGAACTAGTGACTAGAGCACTTCCGAAAAGGTTCAGTGGAAATATATACCGATGTTTATTGATCAGGAAAAGTGTGACGGGTTTACCATCATCAATCAATTGGACAGTAATTGGGAGTGTAACCCACCACCAACCAATAATGTCAATTTCTGTGGTCACACTGCTCCCATGGTTCCACATCAATACATGGGTCAGCACAACACTCATGCCCACAACTTTCCCTACGATAATATAGCTCCCCAAATATCACCATTGAAGACTTCAATAAAAATGGTCAAAGAAAAGTGAGGATCATAAACTTTATCTTAACCCGTCCCAAGCCTGGGTAAAGGAAGTGAGTTGTGTTAGCTAAACAGCCAACATAAAATTTTACCAAAACTTTCCAAGAATCTTGAACTTCAAAAAAAATATTGAATACTTAATATTCCAAGACTAAAAAAAACCAAAATGCCAATCCACTCATTCATGAGTCCGCTACAAAATCCTCCTATACAAGTTTCAATTGCAAGTTGCCCATTGCCCAAAACCAGCAAGTCAAAAGGTCACAAGTCAATTTACAGACCTTAAGAGCGAGACAGAGTTGCTTTGGGTTCAGAGGCCGCTGAACTCGAGGCTAAGCAATGGCAAAGCCATAACACCACCAAAAACAGAGAGAAGTAACAACAAAACCCAGAAAGGGAATTTCCTCGACTGCCTCCTTTTTCTAAATTCTGGAACTGCCCCTGCTTCATCTTCCCGGTTTTCAACCTTGGTTCGAGCAGCAGCATCAGGAGTATGGGCCTGATCATCCCCTGCTGCTCTCTCCAGATTCGATTTCTCAGCATTTTGTAGCTCATTATACTTCTCTACATACTCTGGAAACATCTTTCGAAACACCGGACTGCCCAATTAAAAGATACAGATGCTAAGAAGACGAAAAAAAAAACACACAAAATGAATAGGAATACATAGGCTTTGGAAAAGAAAGAGCTCACTTCTTGCAGTTGTAAGCAAGAGAAGCCTGTGCCAATCGTTGCTTCTCGGCAACAGTGGTTGAGACACTGCCAGTGGTTGGACTATTGTCCATCTGTGTTAAAAGGACAAAGCTCCATTAATTGCGAATAACTAGAAATGAAAGGGGAGAAGAAAAAAAGAAAAGAAAATCTCGATTGCTTATAGGCCATCTTACTGTTCTTTATCTTTACAAAGTCATTGAGTTTGTTACATTAGGGGTGAGGACATCTACCTGGTCCAGTCAGTCTGTTTTTCTTGAAGTTGAATTTCCAAGGAAAAAAAATAACATGATTTTATGGCCCGAATTGGGGCTTCTTTCCGATTTGTTTTTGGGTAAGTAAAACTGGTCTTTCTCAGTAAGAAGATGCTACCATAAATTACTTCACAAGCTAACAACTATCATTCGTAACTCCCTCCGTCCCTCCCTCTCTCTCTCTCAAACCATTGAAAGTGATAGGCAGCAGTCAAACTTACCATGAATGAGCTCTCTCTCTCTCTCTCTCTCACACACACACAATTGGAAGTGATATGTAGTAGTCAAACCTACCATGAATGAGAGAAGCCCTGTAAGTATGCTGCACCCACAAAATCACAATCAGATCCAAAATATTCGAAACAAGCACCCTAAGTAGAGGTTTAAGTAAATGTTTAAAGACTCATTTCACACTCTCACCTCGCAACAGACCACATGGGATTCCAAGTTTCAGGATGAACTGATGAACAAAAGAACCAAAGCAAAAGTTTCAAATGAAGTCACAAAGAGAAAACTATGAACCTTCTAAAAGATTAGCTCTAAGAAGGGGGACGCCTAATCTCAAACTTACAGTCGCTCATGGACATGCAGATTCTCTTCTGTGTGGCAAATCGCCCATTGGGAGTAATCATGCTACGAAAGCAAGATAATTCATATAGAAATAGATTAACATCAGATACTGAACAATAAAAACAAATAAGAATAATTCAATGGAGCATCACCACCTAATAAAATGGATGGTGATGGAATATAGAATATCACCATCTAATGTACTAGAGTTTCCGATGATAAAAAAAAGAATATGAAAATAAAATGAAATAAAAAAAAAATACCAAATGTAATTGGAAGCACAGATAATAATTCTTGAAGCAATTTTTTTTTGAAAATGAATTCTTGAAGCAAATTATAATACCTAAAAGAAGCCTAAAAGGAATAAATCTACTTGGGAAATAGTTAATGGAATGATGGAATACCTGATGCTAGGGGGTTTGAATGGATATTCAGGAGGAAACTTAAGTTTCCCATGATACACCCCACCTAGATGACAGAAGCATTAGAAGGGTATATATCAGTAAGAATAAAATGGAACTAAAAGTTAACACTATTGGAAGGAAAGTTATTCAAAAAAAATTGTACCTGCAAAAGGTGTGCCCTCACTTCCCTCAAATACATAATCTGCAGAGAAACAACAGAAACAATTAATAGTTAAGCGAAAAAAGGAGCGATGAAAACAAATTTCCAGTGACATAAGTGGCCTTTAGCCAAAAAGAAAAAGACACAAGTGGCCCTCTCCTTTTTCATTTTCTTTTGGACGCAGTAGAATAAAACTTGCAGAGAAATGGATGATAGATGCATGATTACATGGTCAAGGACATGGGGTCCTGGCCAAACACAGGGTTAAAGGGAATCTGTGGATCAACTCGTATCCCTCTTTGTAACATTTAACATTATGATGTAACCTGGTATTGTTTCTTGAATCACTTGAATTTTTTTTTTCAGAAAAAAAAAAAGAGTTGGGATGCTTTACAAGAAAACCCATAATATATATTATCTCGGGGGAAACAAATAGTACACTGAGACATCATTGTTCAATGGACCATGGCAAAAACTAGTACATTGGGTCATCATTGTCCATTGGCATGATGGAGGCCAATAGTGAGAGAGTGGGACCCATCAGATTTTATCTTTTGCATAAGAGACACATTTTGAGCATGACTTTCAGGAGCATTCAATCTTTTACATTTAAACAAATATCACTTAAATGGTCAAACCACCTTACAAATGCATTAAGGTGGTCAAATCATTCCCATAAAACATTAAGAGTGTTACTCCTTAAATTTCAGTTCACTCAGGTAACTCCTTAAAATATGGTAAAAATGACCAAATTGACCTTGTTCTGAATTGGGAACCCTGAACAACAAAGAGCAAATCGGTATTTTGGCACCAACTAAGCAGCCCAATCCATATGATAATAATACATGTGTTTGTTCAGGGTTAGCAACACAGAACTCCCAAATGGTGACAATCCCCCTAGTTGCGATATGGTACTCACTTGTTTAACTGTAAACCCTTGTTCGTATTTTAATCATTTGGCTCAGAACACTTAAGAAGGACAATACTAATATGCCCAGGTCTCAATTCTAAGGAGGTACGTAAGTGAAATCAAATTTAAAAATAACAATGCTAGTGCTAAAAGAGATTATTTCACTGCCCTAGTGATTTTGTAAGGTGGTTTAACCTTTTCTTTTCTTTTTCTTTTTTTATTAAATAAGGTGGTTTAATTGATGTTTTCCCCATTTCTAATAACTTGGCAACATTCAATCTTGACAATTAAGAAATAAGAAACATGGCTGAAATTTGAAACTGATGATTGTGGATTAATTTGATTTTGAATTTTCATTTTAAAACATAAGGTATCCCTTCTTGGGAGAGATTGAAACCTCAATTTCAAAAGTCAATCAATTTGGAGAACATGCATATATGCCAAATTTTAAGGTGTAACAGCTAACATACCATATGACAACTCTTCCAGTCTTTGCCAAATGATTGAAACAGCTTTGGTAGAAATTTTTGGAATATTTTCAGTACGACTTTGAGGTACTTTTTTATCATAAAAAACCTTTAATGCATTTCAATTACACCTCAACCGCATGATATTATCTTTTAAATAAGTCAAAACCATAGAAATTTTATATCATTGCTGGATCTAGCCATCTGGATAGAGTTGATTGTATAACATACAACTAGTCCTGAGTTTATTTGATCAGATTTTCAGAATAAGCACCAAACACTTCTTTTTTTCATCAACCACCAAGGATTTAGTTTTTGTGTTCTTTTTATTTTCTTTTGATTTCCTTAAATGCAAAAGAGAACTTTTGCAATCTAAAGATGTTAGTAATGCTACTAGGGAAAAGGCCGAAGCCCTGCCAAGAAAGTGATGCCATTGAAGCTTAGTGAAAAAAGTAATGCCATCCAAGTAACAGAATAGTCCTTAGCAAGAGAAGTGAGATCACTGTTTCCAACAGTGTTATGTCGACTGGAGATTCCTTCTTGCTCTCTTGAACCCTGTGCGCATTCCTCAGTCCAACATTACAAACATTGGGACTACTTTTTCATTTTATTTTTAAATTTTTTTGAAATGTTGGGACTGGACGAGGTTGCAGACCTCGGACCACTTAGCTTGCGTGAACATTGTGGAAGCCAAGCGATCCGAGGTCTAGAACATCGGTGACCTCGGACTGGTCCCTGGACTCTGAAATTCGCAGTCCAAGGACCGATCCAAGGACTGGAACCTCAAAAAATTTGGCTTGCACAACGTTCAAGCAAGTCAAGCGGTCCAAGGATCTAGATCTTTGAACCAGTCCCTTTATTTCAAAAAAGTCAAAAAATAAAATAAAATACAAAAGCATTCTAAGTATCAGAGGGGAAAATTTGGGAAAAACTAAATGGACCTCCGCATAAAATTTGAGAAAATATCCATGTAATTTCCTATTTTATGTATGTATGGATGTAATTTTTCCTAAAAATGATGTCGCCCAATTAGAACAAGAACATATTTTTTATGCAAATCGTTTAAAATTCAAAACATAGAAAAGAGATAAACATGCCCAAATACTTACGCCATTCAAGGATGTCACTTTGAGAAGGATGTGCTACAACATGTGAGACTGGTTCCTTCAATTTAAACAACAACATAAAATTAGCACAATAAAGCAATGAATATTGATTACAGGCGCATTCAATCAGAAACTTTTAAATTTCCTTAATGTGTCAGACCTAGAAATATCAAAGAAAGAACCAACAGAAAAAAATAATAATAATAATACGTCAGCAACCAACAGATGTAACCTTCAAATCGGAAAGTGCAAATCAGATATGAGAGTTCAAATTCCAATGCAATTTCTTTTGCTAACCCCCAGAAACCTTATTGAACAATTCCTTATGAAAGCTACTTCAGTCCAAGTACTTTCATTTGAATTTTCTCCATAAGAGAGAGCCGTTAATGTCAATACAAATCAAGACACCAACATTGGACTAAATTCAAGGATCAAGTTATCAAATAAATAAGAATAGAATTCAAAACAAACTTTGACTCCAATTACAAAGTCCTCAAACACTTATAAAGGAGTTTATTTATCAAACAAGAAACATCTAAAAGGAGTAGGTTATGTTCATTTACATCATTTCTTCATACTCTAATGGATAGCTAACACGCCTAAAGAAAAACAATGCCCTAACAAATATCCAACAATAGAAGTAAAAATAGAGAATACGAGGTCCTCAGATAGCTAGACCGAGAGCAGCCATGTCCATGTGCTTTGTGTTTTCTGCCTTAATATCAATATGAGTGAAAAATATGATGCCCATTGAATTAGTCCTGGAAGAATCAGACTGGCATTAACACAGGTATATGTTTTCTAACAGGAAGTAGATTGGAGACCTGTTTCAAAGGACAGAAAAGGACACTATGCAGAAATGAGTGGGAGGACCAACAACAAATGTCAACAACCAATAAACATAACTTTGATAAAATGAAAGCCTGAGGCTGGCAACATTTTTCAGGGAGATAACTACCATACTGTATGTATTTGTCGCTACATATACACATAGACACATACATGAATGCTAACCACAACTTGAAGTTAATCACAAGAATATATACCATTTCTACAAGTATATAACAAAAGATGATGCACACAGAGAACAAAGGAATTCAATTTCTAAATCTTTGGAAATATGGAACAGCAATACAATGAAGTAAGGAAGAAGAATAGAGAATATTTTATATGTTGCACTAAGAATAGCATATATTGTTAAATAAAATAAAATCTCATCAGAAGGCTAGTCGTGACCATCTCTACCTTACGAAGTGCTCTATATTCCTTTTGGAGGCGCTTAACACATGCTCTCTCTGCCATCACCAAATATCTACACACGACTCTATAAATATGCAAATTTTCGAACTAGAACTTGTGGCTGATACTGTAACTTCCAAAAGCAGGGCTCCCAGTCAAAAAGGCATTGGTCACAACCTTCATATCACAAGAACAAGAATGAGATTGAACCAACAAAATCAAGAAATTCAGAAGCAAAATAAAGAGTAAAATTAGGCCAATGGCAAAATAATTTTTTCAGTAGATGAAAAAGAAAGAATTGTTGTTTGTGATATGATCAGCAGTACAAATGATATAAAATATACGAACAATCATTTACAAATGATAAACAAAATTTTAAATCCTCTAGTGTGCTGTATCAAATGGTATCACCCGTATCTTTATCTCTGCATGAGATCTCAACCTTGCCCTCCAGGAATATTCAAGAATTCCATGAGTTCAGCACCAAAGCATGCACATGTTCCAAAATTTCCTAGAGAATAATAACCAAGAGACTGATATACACTAGCGATGGTTGTAAGGGTTGCCAAAGTTGGATTTATACAAAGGAAAGAAATCAGGCCTTCTTTCCAAAAGTTTTGAAATTTTTACTTTCAAGTCTTTGACTCTCGTCATTTGATTTGGAAACTTGCATAGCAGTTACAAGGACTTTGAAACCCTTGAAAATTGTACAGTTGAGGTATGTCAAACAATTGACACTCCAAATGACCATTGAGTCTTTGATAGTCACAATGAGTCTATTGTGACACCTTATTCCGAAGGGCAAATATTCACATCCTGATATGGGATTTGGATCAACAAGGCTCGTTGGAAAGGTATAGTTGCTGCTTTTTAATGAGTATATAGTTTAAAATGCGTACTTAATATCAGGTTCTAGGCATGGGATATATTGAAAACCAGACACATGTAAACAGATTGATCCGATACCAATGCCCTGACTTGGCAGAGCCATAAGTTTTCAACACAAACTCAAACTGAGTTCATATAAATTTACTTAAACTTCAGGTTCACTTTGGATACTGAAATAACTAACTGTGGCAGCAATACCTGAGATAAATTTTTGGAGGGCATGACTCTCAACTTCACATGCAGCATACCTAAATGATTATACATTTAAGAACATCAAATGGCCAACCACAGTTTATAATTTGGATAAAAAGGACATACTTTAGGGTCCTAAATAGTGGTGCATCTAGACTATAATTGGGATGGCTCTACAGGACCTTGGGCTAAGACTTTGGAAGAGTGTTTTGGAGGCTTTCAAATGGCTCAATTATACTATTGAAGATGCTGCACTTAGTCCAACAGAAGTTGGGTAATTACATATACAGGGTTATGACCCTTTTTCCTTTTGAATGTTAACTCAAGACTCGTTAAGCAATGGAACCTAGACGTCACATTGTGGCACCCACCACCCTGACCAACTCCGCCTAGAATGCGGTCTCACAATTGTGACCCAGAAATATTATTATCTTCAAATGGCTGAATTATACTATTGACGAAGCTGCATTTAGTCCAACAGAAGTTGGGTATTTACATACACAAAATACCCAGAAATATTATTACTTTCAAATACGTTACAAAAATAGAAAAAATAAATAAATGAAATGAGAATTTTACTTCATTATTGGCTTGACACATTCAATGTTTCAATCAGTTAAAATTGGGACCATGTTCAGAAATCCTGTTTACAAGCAGAAAACTGAATGCAACTATTTTACATGAAGAGTTAAGTATACTGAAAAAATAATTAAACATGGCATTTCAAACATTTTATGTGAAATGAAAAAAAAAAAGAGAACATAGGGTTGAGATGTACCATTTACAGAGTTACAGGGCTTCCATGTTGTATGAAACTATGAATAAGTTTCTTCAACAAAATTATTATGACTTAAGTATGCTTCTCATAAATGTTTCTTGGGAATTATTTATTTGAAAATTTTAAGGAAAGTTTTTGCAACTGGGCCTTGCAAGTTCTGATCAAAACTATCTTAGCTCAAATTTGGCAAACTTTGGAGGAAAATAAAAGAATTCAACATCAGATTACCACAAAGATACTCACACAATTCATTGCTTGAATGCTTCAAGTCTAAAACCTTGTTATATTTTATAATCTTTGCATGAGATGGATACTAAAACATGAGCTAACCACAAAATTCCCAATTTTGCTTCAAGTCTAAAACTTTGTTATTTTTTATAATCTTTGTATGAGATGGATACTAAAACATGTGCTAAACACAAAATTCCTAGTTGGAAAAAAAAAATCACATTCACTAACAGTAGAAGAAGATAAGGTAAAACATACAAATGCAAGAGTTGTATGGAGAGATCAAAAAGCTTAGAGAATTTCAAGGAAATATAGTGAATGCTAACCCTTAACTTGAAGTGCCATTTCAAATGAGCTTTATAAAGAAATGAAGTAAATGACGAAAAATAAAGGACAAAGAACATGATATATGGATATGTTGATATTCAGGCTGAAAGTCTACAAGCAAGAAACGGATGATAGTGCATAGAGATAACAGACAGGCAAAAAAACAAATGGTGCTGAGGAAATTTATAGTAGTATTCCTTTTCAACCTTTTGGCCATCAAAAATATTCTCAGTTCTCAGGGAGAATCTCTACCATCCAACAACCAGAAACATCATTTTCAGTGCTGCTTCAGTTGTTAACATTGATCAATATAATCTCAGTAAAATCATAACACGATCCCAGCAACCAAAACAGTGCAAAGGAAAAACAACAAACTAGGGAGAAATTACAACAATAGAAAGCAAAGGAACCAAATAAGAACCAAAAACAAAGAGACAAAGAGACACCGAGTCATTTCCTTCTTTCCAGAGGTTTCAGGGGGCAACCCTCTAAAGAGCACAGCGAAAAAGAAACAAGGAAACCAGATGAACTGATCAAAGAGAAGACGGGGACACATGTTTAAAAAGAATGTAAATAAAAAGAAAGCAAAACATAATCGCCCCTAATGCATGTGATCGCAAAGGGGTCATCTTTTCAACTTTAATTGTGTTATTAATAGATAAGTATTCTATTAGTAGGAGCATCACATTTGTCGCACTTCCTTTCACAAATTGATATAAAACTAATCTTACCAGCTCTGTTGTCTTTTCTCATGCATGATATTACATAGGGAAATTCACAACCATATCCATAAAATTGCCTAGGTCCCAAACTCAAAAACATCAGTCCAAAGTTTACAGCGATGTACATTTGTATTAATCACATGGCAGGGCTGAAAAGGCTAAAAGTTGGGCAAGTTGGACAAAATTCAAGTCTCTCTCTTTAATTAGCATCTTTTACCCCATGTGTCATTACCCAAGATTCTCTCTTGGGGACCAGAGAGAGAGAGAGAGATGGAAAATAGATTGGGAAAGAAGATAGAGAGGGGGGCAAAGTAGCTCAAGAGCTTGAGTATAGAGGGAGGGAGCGAGGGATGTAGAAGGGAGGGAGGGAGGGAGGGTGAAGTAAGAGGTCCAACCAAAAGCAATCTATTGATATTGTTCAGTAATCTGCCTATCAAAGAACGAATGAGGAAGATATAGGAGCTCCAATAGATAGAGATAGAGATAAACAGAGAGATAAGTATAGAGTAGAGAGGTAGAGAGAGAGAGAGAGAGAGAGAGAGAGAGATGCTTGTGGGAAGAAGATGAGAGGAGGTGTGGGTGATGTCTACCCAAGCCTAGAGGAAGATGGTTAAGAGGCCCTATCAGAATGAGTTCTCGAATCTTCTCCTTTGATCTGCCTTCTTTTTAAAGGAAAATGCTTTAAACAAGCCAAGAATGGAAGGGCAAAGAAGACATTTAACGTCACCCATCCCATATAATTAGTAAGGATGTATACACTTCCCATATAACTCATAAGGATGTATAGTGCTGTAAATATGAAACCCACATTCCAACAGTGTTATGTACATGCTTGTAAATTTCCCACTAAATATGCA
Organism: Amborella trichopoda; assembly: GCF_054954075.1. Classification (NCBI taxonomy): domain Eukaryota; kingdom Viridiplantae; phylum Streptophyta; class Magnoliopsida; order Amborellales; family Amborellaceae; genus Amborella; species Amborella trichopoda. Next base: position 7,145,320 of record NC_142348.1, read on the forward strand.
CACCAAGTTACTATAGCCAGAATGCTCGACATGTCAGAAAAAAAAACGCAATATATGTCCCATCTTGATATCCTCGATATAAAATCAATATATGTCCTTGCATATTCGCATTTTTGTATCTTACTCTTTACATCTTCTTTGACATACATTCCTTCTACTCCTAATAGGTTCATCCGACCACATTGTTTCATCTTTTCCACCAATTTAAAGGGCCATCCACACAAACTAGTCGAGCAGAAGAAAATTAGTGCTAGGATGGTGGAGCCGATAATTCCCTCACATGAACCCAGTTTCTGGAATTTGGGCACATGGTACAAACCACCTCTGAGGTCCAACAAAATAATCAGATTGACAAAGGGGTGTAGGCTCGAGACAAGAAGCTGCTTAATGCCAAGCTACCTCTCCTTGGCACTTGAACAAAAGCTGTGTAATTGGGCATTTTGCATTATATAGGGAATGGAATTCTGCATCCCAGACCACCAAGTGTTGATCACCAATGTCATACATTAGGTCCCCAGAATCAATTTGACAAGCTTCTTATACAAACTGTAAGGTTGAGAATAGATCTTATTATGGGAGAGAGTGAGGATCAAAGATTAATTGAACCTCTCTTATCAAGTTCCTTCAAATTGTTGATCGAGATTAGAAGACAAAATAAGTAATAATTATGATGTAACTTCCACAATCCAAACCAGTGTTTGAAAACTCTGTTCAAACACTCAGTCTAACCTAAGTCATTTGGCGTACAATTCCCAGAACCACACACACAGGAACCGGCCAAGTTTGGAGGGTTCCTTTTTTTTCTTTTTTTTGTCTCGGAGAGGTTCCCATTATTTTATTATTTTTGGGTTGAAATCGGCCAAATCTCTGACAGACTTGGCCAAGTTTGTCAGACCTGACATAGGCTCAGAACCCTAACAAGTCCTGACCCAACTCCTCAACCAACACTGATTCATATTGTCATAAAATAAATGAATAAATAAATAAAAATAAATAAATAAATAAATCTTAAGAGGTGATTCATAAGTTTTTGAATTAGATGTAGCAATAGAATATCCATCCAAAACATTGCATAGCAACTTTTTCTTTGGTTGGTAACTGAATCTCATTAATTTCAAATCTGATGCTCGATAAACTCTATATGCTGTTTAGAAACCAATCCATGGATGATCCCATTCAATCTTTTATGGAGGTTAGTTCCAGTTCACATCATGATTTTCTTATGAACCGCCATACCTTAGACACCATATGCATAACAATTAAATAACAGAAATGGGTTATAGGTAAATTACCCTAAAGTTTTAAGAAGCTTCATACTGTAATTGTTCCACATTATTTTCACATTTTGTGAGATGTAAGAGGTAATCTTTTCGTAGCATAATCTCTACCTTCCCATATTTGTTTTCTCATTATTGGCTAGCCGTCACTTTCTCTAAATCTTTCTTAATTGCTCTTCTAACTAAAGAGCAAACAAATAAAGAATGTTAGAGATTGGCCAATAAATGCTGAAAGGAAGAGATTAAGTCTTACATATTACTAGTACAAAAATATGGAATTTTTTTGGAAGCACATGTAACTCATCTATAGCCCTTTACCATTCTTATAATGAACTTGTATTGCATTTATGAAATTAGAACTTACAAAATTGATGTACATCTGTACCATGGCCAAAGTTGTGCGTGAAAAATAGTAACTACAAAACCAGGAACAACTTAAATTAGATTCTTGTTTAACAGGGTGGATCTAAGTGTTACTTCTTTGGCTAGGGGACCTGTGATTAGATTCACACCAAGAGTGCCAGAAGATATCAATTGAGCCTTGTAAGTTATCTTAAATCCCATTAAAGATTTCTTAAAATTTTCGTTGGACCCATCTAATAGCATTAGCCGAATCTCCTTCCACAATAAGAGGTCCAAGGCTTTGATATATATATATATATATATATATATATATATATATATATATATATATATATATATATATATTCTAGGACCAAGTAAAGACCTTGGCTTCCTCTTCCTTAGCAGTGCAGGTACCAGCAGGGCCAGAATACAGCAAGCACAATCTCTCCTGGTGGCAGTTCCGAAAAGTGCCTCCAATAGCTACTAGGGCTGGGTTGCCCCTAGAGCCAACATCAAAATTTAACTAAATGGTGTTTGGGGAAGTGGGGTTCAATTTTGGCTATGAAGTCTCTTGCACTTTGGGTTGTAGCTCTATATTGCCAATGTAGATATAGATCTCTTTGTGTATATCCCAAAACTCTTTTTTTGGGATGATCCTAACAAAGAGCAAAATCTTTCTACGATTTTGGCTACGTTTCAGTATTTACCCTGGAAAGTCCTTCCCTCTTTTTTTTTGGGTGAGTCCATGGGGAAAGGGCCCCTACCCTTAGTAGGAATTGAGCCTAGGACGTAGCGTTGCAAATTGTCAAGTGCTAACCAATTAGGGCCGGGCTCTCTTCCTAACCAATTAGTCCTTGCCTTTCTAACCAAAGAAGCCATAGTTAACCACGCCAAATGCCAAAGAATAAGGCCCAACTTTAGAAGTGGGGGGTAAGCCCATTTCTCTAAAATGAACAGCCAACCGGATACTGGAACTTGGAGCTAGGAGAGCCCATACTTTCACGTTATTGCTAGTGGGAGTGAAGAATGAGCTAGGGATCAGTAAAAGGACCTTACTAAGAAGATACCCTTGCTGCTCAGGCTCCAGACCACCTTACCCCATCCCTAAAATTGGGATGAATGCCTGCTGAAGAAGCTTGTGCAGTGGGATGTAGCCTGTGATCACCATCTTTGAAATTCAGCCTAAACATTGGGTTCCATGAGATTCGACCATTTGTTCTTTCAAAGAACTCTGGAACCGAAATTGATGTAGCGGCTAGTTTGCCAATGTAAGGAATTTCTAAGGTAATAGTCGTGCCCCTAACCACAAGGCCAACCAAAACTGAATTCTAAGATCAGATCCAACCTTGAATCTAATGAAGATTGAGAATTGATTTGTGGTGTTACTGATATCCCTCTAAGCTCCTGAAATGTGTCTCAGCCTGTGACGACTCTCAATCCACCATCCATTGGGGCATTGGATCTTCTAGGTCATCACTTCCTTTCACAGATGATTTTTTGAATCCCCAAATCATCGGTTCCATTTTCACGAGAGAACTGCATTAACCTTTCTCCGTTTTCTAATACCAAGACCATCCTGATATTTGGTGCAGCACACCATCTCTTGATTTACTAAGTGGTGTTGGACCTAGAGACCCCCCAAAGAACAGAAAGTAGTTGCTCAATTTTCTTTACCACTCATTCATGCATGTGAAAAAAAAAACATAAAGTACATTAGAAAGTGCCGCTTTTATGAGTGTGAGGCAATGTAGGAAAAATTGAACATGAATGGTTAACCGAACATGAGGCTTGAAGCGGTTCAACCAGCCTAACCGGGCAAGTCCCGGGCAGTCAACAAATTATTAAAAAAATAAAAAGAATATAATAAAATATGAAAGTATATTTAAAGCATGACTAAACAAAGCACATTTCAATGAAGTTGAAAATTAATGAAAAAATGGATTTTAAAATGTTTTAAAAAAGATGGAAAAATGTATAAATAAGTATTAATGGGCAAAACAATTTCCAATCTTTTTCCAAAATGATAAAAACCATTAAAAAATGCATTACAAACAAAATCCTCTATTTTTCGGGATTTTATATAATTTTTTAAAAAAATTTTAAAATTTTTTTAAAAATACCCGGTTGGTTCATCAAGAACGGTTGAAAGCGGAATAGGCTAGTGGCTTGTTTCGATTTAACCGGGTCTAACCGGGCGGTTAGAATTTGAATCGCTCGATTTTTCCTACATTGTATAGTGACACTTCCAAGAGTCTAGACGCCTCACAGGTCTCTCAATGACACCATTCCAATGCATTTTCTTTGCCTTTCCCACTCAAATGAGTAATCCAAGATATTCGCTGGGCAAGGGGTTCAATCCGCTTAGGGCCTGCGCCCCGCACAGGGGCGGAAATGCCCCTCATTGAGGGTATTGTTTTTTAATACTAAAAAGGTAAAATTGAGGATTTGGGGGTTCATTTGAAACCTAAAACCCATTAGAGAAAAAAACCCCAAAAAACTAGTTTTTGGTGATTTCCATAGGATAGAAGGGTTTCTCAAAGTTACGAGCAATTGATCGAAGCATCACCCATTGATAACAGATTTAGTTTTGGATATGTTATAAATCTATTACAGGGTTTTTAAGAAGATTTTCAGTTCTTTCTACTGGGCCGCCCAGGTTCTAGGCTTTCGCCTAGGCGTTGGCGACCTAGACCCCCCGACCGCCTAGGCACCGCCTAGCGCTTTTTGAAACACTACATTTATTGATATCACTCTCAACAGTCTTGTCTTGTTCATATTTACCCAAAGTCCAGAAGCAAACTTGAAGCATCTTAGGAATAGCCAAACATTATCCACCTGTTTTAGGTAAAGGTTGCACAATATCAAGGTATCGTTCACATACTGTAGATGTGATATCCACCTTGCTAGCTTTGAATCCTTGGTCAAGTAGGCCACATATGCACTCGGGAGACCATTCTTGTGATAGAGTCCGTGATAAATGAGAATAGGAAAGGGGATAATGGATCACCTTGATGAAGGCATCTAGCGTATGAGAAGAACCCATAAGAGATTCCATTGAGAAGGAATGAGAAACCAGCTGATTAGATGCAGGTAATAATCCAGGAACACCATTTCTTTCCAAACTTAGTGACAGAAATGGTTTCGTCTTCATTATTAAGATAGTTTTCTATGCTCATCCAATTGATACAACTTATGAGAATATTTATCAATCACCTTTGACAGCTTCCATCAAGTTTCTAAGGTTCAATTTTATGGCAGCTTGAATTATGCTAGTTTGTAAATCCATCATGGAAACTATGACTCTCAAACCCCATCAAGGATAGACCATACAGGTCATTTTCTTTAACCACTATTCCACTAATCATCCTACCCTTGAGTGTTTGTTAAACACATCATAGTTTCTTGTGGTTCTCCACCTGATCACCCTCTAAAGTAAAGGTCATAGCATCTTATAGAGCCTCTCATGGCAATTTGTGGTTCGAAAATTCCATATTCAATCTCTCTATGAGGTCATACAAGTTTACTCTAGCATACAGAAGCAAACCTAGTTTTGCATACGAACAATTTCATTTTTACAGAGGTATCAAACTCCAACTTAAATGACCATGGATATGACGTGTCCATAAATAGAAAAGAAAAAAGAAGCCCCACTAAAATATGTATTCAACATGCGGTTATGCATGAAAATATTAAGATATTACATCCCCAAGAACCATCAAGCAAAAAAAACTTGCAAAATTTAACAACCAAGTATTTATACAAATTTGCAGAACTTCCAATAAAGATGCTTAGAGGTGAGCAAGCTCACATCATTCCCATAAAATTCTTCTTTTTTGTATATATTACATCCACTCCTAACGAAATCCTCTTAAATGCTTGTCATATATGTTCTCCCTCTCCCTCCCTCCCTCCCTCCCTCTTTTTGAGGGGCAGTACAGTGGTAGGATTCAAATAAAAATCTCAAATAACAGATCAGAATATTAACTAAAGAAATAGATAGGGGAAAAAATGTATAATCTTTCTAAGACATAATGATAAAATGGAGCAAAACCACCATCATGAATCATAACAGCAAGTAAATTGAAAGTTAGCAGAGGATTAAAATTTTTATCCAGATTCGAATAAAAGCCCAAAGATAGAAGAGAATCACACATAACCTTAATGTAATTCGATATAGACGAAAACGCCACAATTGAATTAGCAAGCCTAGATTCAAGGGAGGATTAAAGAGAAATACCTCATATCAGCCATACATAAGGCTGATATCTCCATGATTCTTCACCAAATAGGGATTCGAAGGAAAGGGTTCAGTAAGAAGATGGCAAAGATGATTACCAAAGTGGACTTTTGAAGAAGGCGCTGGCACAGAGATGGTGAGAATAGAAAAGAAATGAGGAGAGAGAGAAGAAACGGGGATCTAAAAACAAAGAAATGAGCATGTGGGTTTGTACCTGAATCTTCTTCTATAGAGAATAGCAAGCTTATGGGCGAAGCAGGTCTTCTTCTTCTTCCTCCTCTTCTTCTTCTGTGTGAAAGAGAGAGAGAAGAGAGAGAGAGAGGGTGGACCTGGTTTTCCCAACCAGACGTGGGTTCAAGATCAAGCTTCTTGCGATTGCGATATATTCGCCAGAGTGAGAAAGTAACGATGGAGATTTTGCCAGACAGAGAAAGAGATGATGTACGTTTCCTGAAGTATAGGATACGATGAGACGGTTTATTTTTGGTACAAAAATATAGCCATTGGATGTGAAATCCAATCCATAAAAAATGTGTCACAGTATATTCATCTAAAAAATATCGTAATATTAGAGAGTATACTTTGGACTTCTCCTCAAGTAATGATCCATCTTTGACTCTTTATTTTAAACTTGCGAGCACATTGTATCGAAAGTAAGCGGTCTCATTACATATATCATTTGCATGTGAAATCCAATACATGAAAATATGTCACACTAGATTGACCTAAAATATCATAGTATTAAATAAATTATATTTTAAACTGTGTCATGTAATGATATATGTTTGACGAGCTTTTTTTAAATTTAAAGGTCAATAATAATTTTGACATATTGTATCAAACGTGAATGGTCTCATTATATATATTTTTTTTATTAAATTGGATTTTTTTTTTTTGCCATCAATACTTATAGAGATCATTCGCAAAGAGAAGCCCTTTTTCTGATAATTATTAAAAAGCATTTTTCTAAAAATTGACCATACTCATTTTATTTTTATTTTAGTTACCCAAAATGCTCATGTATTGCAGTTCTAATAAATCTGTTGTGTTGCAGTTCCTACTTCATTTTTGCGGAATCTCCCTCCCTCTCTCTTCTCTCTATCTCTCTAAAACCATCTATCTCTCTAAACCATGGTGCTTCTGAATAATCCAGAGCACCCATTAGGTGCTTTGAGCATTGTCAGAGTTGTGATCCCTCATCATCGCACTAACATTGCCACGATACACATGTGCAGTAGAGCCGTGATGCACCATCACATCACTAACATTGCAATGATGTACCTCAGAGCACCGTCATACTTCCTGGATTACCATGGTTGAGAGACAGTGAGTGTGTGTGCAAGTGAGAGAGAGAACAAAAGAGCATTTGTCATAGGTGAAGTCGGGACTATTAAGGTTCTAGTGGAATTGTGGTACTTTATGTCACGGTTCTAGTATAATTGTGATATATGAAGGGTACTTTGGGTAAATAAAAGAAGAGTGTGGAAAAATGGTTATAGACGTAGTTTTAAAAAGAATTGAGTATTTTTTTAAAATTTTAAAAAAAAGAGGATATTTTTATCATCATCATCCAAGTATTATATTAATTATTTAAGATTGGCTACATGAATCTTATTTCTCCATTTTTCTCTATCAAAGTATATAACCTCAATAGAACCAAAAGTCACCTTATACTTTGTCACTACTCCTATCAATATTCTTTTGAGTCTTTCTCGTGCCCTTCTAGAGCTTTCGACTTGAACCAAATCGTACACCTGAATCAATGTTGTATTAGGTCTACATTACATATTGCCAAACCAGCTAAGTATATTTTTTCCTCATCTTATTACCTATTATAGCTATACCTAAGTTCCCTTGTATGTATTCATTTAAATTCTATCTTGTTTACGATCCGATCTGCGCCACTATCTCTTTTTTTTTATGCATTTGATTGCTAGAATTGGTATGTCTAACGTTCTTTGACCTAGATCTAGAGTTGTTAAGGCATTGGAAAAAGCTAAGAATGTTAGGTGGGCTCTACCTAGGCTTTTCTTAGGACTGGAGGAGAATTTTTTTAGTTTTCCAATGGTTTTGAGATCTTCAGAAGTTGAATATGAATTCTAGGATTTTCTTTGATTTTTTTGGTTTTTTTTGAGATTTTTTCTAATTTTTTTAAGAATTTTCTTAGGGTTTTTTCTATTTTTGGGCAATTTTTCTAATTTCAAAAATTTCTAAGGGATTTCTTTCCTTTTTTATCCTTTTTTCGTCCTTTTTTTGTTGGATTAGGGAGAGGGGGTATTCATAAGATTCAATTGGTGATTTTTCTTGATTTTTTTGAAATTTTTTTGAAATGTTTTAGATTTATCTTGAAGTTTTAGCCTTATCTAATTCAAGAAAACATATTTATTGCATCATAAAACTCATTTACTGGGTCATCAGGTTGTGTTTGCGCCATCGAGCCTCGTATAGGCCTATCGGGCAGTGTTACAGACAGGCCCGCTGCCCGACCTTCGGTCTCACAGGGACTAAATTCTCATTTGTTATATCATTTTATCCGTAGGTCCGATTCAAACGATTCTTAGACCGTTGGAATAATCACATGCTCTAATTCAAGTTGGGATATGATTTAAGTAATTTTGGAGCCATTAAATTTGGTCTAGATTGCCTATGGTCTACTAGGGTTTGTATGGTCCTTTAAAACCAGAATCGAGGTTTTAGGAGTTCCCTTAGCAAGAATTTTGTTGGGGGTATCTACAATTGCCCATCTTTGGCATTCACATGAGGTACCACGTGAATGGCAAAGAAGTAGATACCTGAGACACGGTGGGAAGGAAAACCTTTTTCGATGGATCATTCTTTTGAATGACCAGTACCCTTTGGGTAGAAGGTGCACTGATGGATGCTTTTGATCCGTAAGACATTGAACTGGCACTACTATTTTTGAGTCAGTGTGATTGAGAAGTCTTAGACAATCGGGATCCGAAGTGACAGTCAACAGGAACCGTGCTATCTTTGAGCCAGTGACATTCCCTGTTGTAGTCACTCTAATGCTACCTGAGAAGCTGCCAGTGTAGTCATCTTCAACTTTATACCTCTTTTTTAGGGTCTGATTTTCCGATTGAATGAGATTTTGATTTAGAAAAAATGATGGTATGATGAATTTTTGGCTAGTTGAACTTCTTGTCCGTCTTCAATTCTGATTCTTGGGGTCCACAGGTCCAGGCTTTTTAGTATGGGAACCTATGGGTTGGTCTTTATTTTCCTAAGGCGTTGCAAATATGGCAATCTAAGATTTCGTAGCAGCAGACGCATCAAATCAGCCTACATGAAACTCATTCGATTTTTTAAAATATTTTAGAAAGTTTTGAAGATAGATTGAATTTTGAAACAAAAACAGAGTTTGGGTTACATTTTAACCAAAGAAATTAAGGGTTTTGAAAACTCACGAGACATATAGGAGAAATTTTGATTGATGATAAATTTTGAAAAACAAGTTTTGGTAAGCAGTTTAGGCTCATGCTACCATGGAGTTCTCTCTTCTTCTTCTCCCTTTTTTTTTTTTGTCATGAGCTTGTTGAGCCTCTACTTGAGACTTTCAAGATGATGAATCACTAAGTACTTACTCATCTTCTAATCTTGGCTCTTATGTCACAATTCAATGAAGACTTTTTCTTGTTTTTTCGAGCAAACTGGTGTATTGGATTTTATGGGGTATGCTCAGAATATCCTTGGACTTCTAATTTTGTTCTTCCAGTACCACTATTTTGAAGTTCAGATGGTCGAGCATCTTCATGTTTTACTTGGACTGATGCTTTCCTTCGTTGTTTATGCCATTTTAACTTGAGAAGAGAAGAATTTCTGAAGATTTTGGAGAAGAGACGAAAAGATAGAGAAGTTATATTTTTCTATCACCCTGGGGTCCCTTTTGGGTGTTCAGCTCGGTAGCTTTTTTTCAAAGCTCGAGGTTCCTTTCTGATTTTCAGCCCCGTGGATTTTTATTTTTTTTTTGCCGCTAGGGTCTTTTTGGGGTGTTCAGCCTAGTGGCTTTTTTTTTTTTTTTTTTCCGACGCTCAAGATTCCTTTTTGATTTTTCATCTCAGCAGAATATTTTTATTTTTATTTTTTTTAAAGAAGATGGAAACAGAGGAGGAAGAGAAGAGTTGGTGACGTTTTTTCCTTCTTGGGACACTTCATCTTAAAAAAAAGGATAAGAACTCGATCATCCTTCATTCTTCCAAGTGGTAGGGAAGCCCTAGTCTTAGTTATCCTTAGATTTTCTTTGCTCCCAGTTGGTATCTGACACTTCCTTGAAAAATGTTGTCAAATCTTTATAGAATATTTCCTCCTTGGACTGCTTCATTCGAGCTTTGTTTTCAGACTCGAAGTCACTATGAGGTTCCTAATCCTTCAATCTCTTGTTGGGTTGACTAAACTCATTTTCTTCATTATTTTTTTTAAAAAAACTCCTTAGGTGGTCAATACTATGGAGTCGTATGCCTAAGCAGAGCATGGATGCCACACTTGGCTTATTTGAAAGGGAGGAGTAAGTGATCACCTCATGCTTTTTCGGTAATCTTTTTCAGTTGTAGCTTCATGTTGCTCTGGAGGAGTATATCGCCTGGAGGCATGTTGGGAGTCGTCAGATAAAGCGTGCTCAGCTAAGTGATCGGTAATTGCTTACCCCTTGAATAATTTCTGAGTAACATATTCGATGTCAAATTCACTTAGGAGCATTCTCCATTTGGCTAATCGTCCATTTAGAGCATGTTTTTCTAGCAGGTACTTGAGTGGATCCATCTTGAATATTAGCTTGATGGTATGAGAAAACACATAATGCCTCAACTTTTGAGTTGCCAACATTAAGGTTAGACAATGTTTTTCTACATCTGAGTAACGTATTTCATAGTTGACCATTGTATTACTGATGCAGTTGATGACCTTCTCTTTTCCTTGGTCATTAGATTGCCCTAACATAGCCCCCATTGTCTTATCTGTCACAGCAAGGTAAAGGAATAGAGGTTTGTTGGGATCACGTGGACTTAAGATCGGTGGGTTAAAAAGGTACTCCCTTATACGGTCCATTGCTTTTTGACACGCCTCATCCCAGATAAACAGGGTGTCCGTATTTAAGAGACAATTGAATGGAGCACATTTCTCAGCTAATTGGGATATAATCTCCGGATAGCTTATATTCTACCTTGCAACCCACAAATTTTTTGAATCTTCTTTGGAAGTAGCATTTCTGAGATAGCCTTAACTTTCATTGGGTCCACTTCTATTCCTCTTTGACTCACAATGAAGCCAAGTAGCTTGCCAGACTCAACACCGAAGGTACACTTCTAAGGATTCAGCTTTAATTGGTGCTCTCGAAGTCGGTCAAATACTCTTTTCAAATTGGGAAGGTGGGAATCCCAAGTTTTGAATTTGACGAGGCTGTCATCCACATAGTCTTCTATAATGCATCAAGCCATAAAATATAGCAGTCATGGCCCTTTGGTAAGTTGCCCCAGCATTTTTTAGACCAAAAGGCATGACTTTATAGCAGTATGTCCCCCATTGCGTGATGAAGGGAGTTGTTTTTTGTCTTCTTTCTTCAAGAGGATCTGATTGTAGCCAGAGAAACCGTCCATGAAGGATAACATCTGGTGTCCAGTAAAGTTGTCAACTAGAACATCTATATTTGGAAGAAGAAAGTCGTCCTTAGGACATGCTTTGTTCAGGTCCCTATAGTCGATACAAACTCTGGTTCTCTCATCTGTCTTAGGTACTACTATGATATTGGCTAACCAATCTGGATAGTCCACAAGTAAGATGAACTTTGCCTTTAAAAGTTTATGAATCTCTTCTTTTATCTTCAGCTCCAAGTGAGGCTTTTGTCGGTGTAGTTTCTGTTTGATGGCTCTTGCCCCTTCATGGAATACAAGATGGTATCATACCGATTCGGGATTTAAGCCAGACATATCTTCATAGGACCAGGCAAATATGTCAATGTATTCTTTTAAGAGGGATATCATCTTGCCTTTTTCTTCGAGTGACATAGAGCTTCCAATTCTTGTGATCTTCAGATCTTTATCAGTTCCTAGATTATATGTCTAAGGTCACCTCGATAATAGCAGTAGGACTACTGTCGAATCTTGTCTTAAACTGCTCAGCTTGGAACATGAGTTCCTCAGTGAGAGGTTCTTCATCTGCTTCGAAATTTTCATCGGCAAATGAGCCCTCATTTGTTTCATTTTCATTTTCTTCCTTGACTTCGTTTAAGTTTTCACTGGGTTTTTCAAGGGTCTTGGCTGCATTTTCTACAATCGAAATGGTAATGGTGTTAGAGAGACTTTGCGTAGGATGCCTGTTTAGGCATCCTGTGCCAACCCGTTTTTTTGGCACAGGGACTTGAAAGTGTCGTTGTATCCCCTTGATGGATTCAATAGACAAGGGAGTAATGCTTCAATTTTCATTAATTTCCCTAGTTTGCTTGGGAGCCGAGGAGGTGGTAGCCACAATATGGGATCCAAGTGTAAGCAGGGAAAGTTGTCGTTTTAATAACTCTTCTTCTAAAGGAATTTTAATTATGATCTTTGGTTTTGGAAGTGATTCGATTTTTTGGTAGTCAAGACCTTGAATTCCTCCAAGAATAAAACCTGGATGTCGAGAAGATTGAGTTTTCATTGAAGCTTATAAAGTGTGCAACTCAACTCTCTTCGATCGTTGGTGTCTACTTTAGCATGAAGGGAATGAATAATTACCTCAACAACGCCTTGGCAATTTTTTCCAAGGCCATAGCCGTGGTAATACCCCTGAGCCAATGACATATTTCATGCCGTGCACAAATCAAAATCATAATGACTACAACATTTTTTCAATTTCTCAGACACTTCATGTGTTTCATGGATTATGGAGTAATTTTCCTTATATGTTAGAAGTGGGATCTCTTGGATTTTCAAATTTTAAGAGAGTTTCTCTCTTTCTGCTTTGACTGCATCTGAACGAACGCGAGCCACTCCTCTAGCAGTTGGGAACTTCAGGCATTGGTGCAAAGTGGAGGCCACAACAAGATTTTCATGTAGCCATTGCCTGCCAATGAGTAGATTGAAGGAAGGTTCAATGTCAAGCACATTAAACCTCACTATTTGGACCACCGGCTCAATCTTAAGAGTGAGAGGGATGATCCCTAAGGTTTCTCTTCGAGCCCCATCATAGGCTACAATTGAGATGTTTTAAGGGACATATGTTCAGAGATGCCCCATTGTCAACGATCACTCTTTTGATTTCATAACCGCTCATGAAACTATGATATAAAGTGGATGGGTGTGAAAACGATCGAACCCCGGAGGTATGTCATCATCAGTAAATGTAATGGGGGTCGGTGCCGTTAAAAGATTGATCATGTTGCTTAGCTCTTTGGGTCTAATATGGGTAGGGACATGAGTCCTTCCAAGTACTTCCTCAATTTGGGCTCGATGAATGGGTGAGTTCTTCATTAGATCCATGATAGAAATGGATGCAGGAATTTTACTAAGATAAGCTAGCGAGTTGTACTGTGTGATAGGCTCAGCAGTGTTTGTTTCTTGTTCCTTAATCGTTTCATTGGGCATGTTGGGATTTTGATCAACTTTGGGAAGATTCCTGAGCCTTTCATCTAGAGTGTCGGCCATTAATCAAGGTGGGTTGAAGTGGCTTCCTCTCCTCATGAGGTGGTCAACCTCTTGAGGGTTTTGCTGGCCACGATAATGACACCTGGTCTAGATTCTCCTGGATTTTCAGCTTTCTCATTTTGCAATGGAGTGTTGTCCTAGTTAATTGAAATCATGTTTATGCATGGATCTCTGTTGACTACGACTTCTTTGCTTTTGAAGATGGCATGATCCTAAGGGGAAACCGGGGGATTTTCTTAGGTATCTTTATGGTTTTGCATTTTAAGGTCTCCCCTAAGTACCTTATCTTCAATCATTGTAATGACAACTAAACTGACCTCCTTGTGGATTCACTTTCAACTTTATTGCCATTATTCGGGAGTGGTTTGGCAAATATTCCCATCTTCTGATTAGAGGCCTCCATCGATGCATTGGCGGGAGTGTAGTTGATAACACCCTTATCTAGGAGTTCCTGGATGGTGCGTTTTAAGTTATAACAGTCTTGAGTGCTATGGGTGTGATTTCTATGGTACCCACACCATCTGGATTTATCTTTAACCTCATACTTTGGTTGAATAGGGTCTGGAAGAACAATGAGCCCCGTTTGCAGGATCTTAGTTAATATCATGGAGAGCGGCTCCTGCAATGGTGGAAGATTGACTTCTAGAAAGGGCCTCCTGTATCTAGTGTTTGCGTTAACACTGAAGTTGAAGTTATTGGCCCTACAGGTGCCCTTAGGCTGATCATTTATCTTTTAAGCTTGGGGTGGAACTGGTGCAATGACAATCTGGACAACCCGGGCAGTAATATTATTCTTTTTGTGATTGTTGTTATAATTACCCCTTGTTTTAGTCTGTGATAATACGACCACTGTCGAGTTCTCAAACTTTGCACTGGAAGCAGTGACCTTTGACCTTTCATAGAAAGGAACTTGATCTGTCATATGTTGAAATGAGAAAGATCGCAACCCATGACTGAAGAAATTCATGTACACTGGTAGGGAATTCTCTAAGCACGTGCTCATCTGAGAGGTCTTGAGAAGTGTGCAATCAATGACCTTTGATGTAGATTCCCGAAATCGATTAGCAAAGTCAGGGAAGGACTCGCCAATATTTTGTTTGGTCGCAACCAACTCCCCGAGGGTCATTGGTTGTGGCTTGGTCCCTTGATATTGTTCAACAAATCGCCGAAACAATTCGTCAGGAGTCTGCTAAGGGTACTTGGATATTATTTTTCGGAACCACATTAGAGGTGGTCCGGAGAGAGTGTATTGAAACATGGAATTCAAACGGCACGGTTTGCCTTCTAAAGTTGGAACAGTCAATAAGTAAGCGGTGATGTGATTATCAGGGTCAACTTCCCGTCGAACTTGTTTTCAAACTTTGGGAACACGAAACCTGGAGGAAGGGGTTCGACATCCTTGAGAACGCCCTTGGCATAAGATCGTGGAGGGAGTATATTTAGAACTTCGATCTTAGCCAGGGTCTCTTTAAATGTGGCTAATTCGCCTTTCAGCTAAGCAAGCTCAACCGACTCAAGAGTCTGTTAATTGCCCAAAGTTGATGTCATAATTTGTGGTGCAAGGGATGCTGCTGATAAGAGCTGCACTAGATTAGACATAGGCGGGGCTTGTGAGATGGTTGGAGGATGGTATGGGTATGTTTGAGGAGCATCCTGGACTGGAGGAGCCGGAGGCTGACAAGCCGGTGTTGGGGCAGGGGCCTAGAAATGGACAGTCGGGGCCTGGTGCACAGGATATTCTAGGTATGGGTAACTAGAGGCTGGGACTGCAACCAGAGGGTATGGAGTCAACTGGTATGGCTGACTTAGGGGATACTGAGTTGAAATAAGAACCGAATAGGGTGCCTGTGACTAATGGCATGGAGTTGGGGTGGTCTGAGGAGACTGCACGGGTGGATGACTATATATAACTTGTCGAGGGTCAGGTCTGGACTAACTATGGGGCAGACGGTTCTGTGGTCGAGCCGGATCTACAAGAGTTGGAGGATGAAAAGATTGGTGAAGTGGGCTTGCTGACGGGTGGAACTCACATGACTTTGTTGGTCATGAGTTAAAGAGGTCGTCTGATTCTGACCTGACTGGTGACTCGATGCCCTAGGTGAGACATGTGGCTCAACAAGGCCAACAAGCTTCAAAAAATCCCTTGACCTCAAGTAAGTTCTTGAGCCTCTCAAAGGTGTCATAGAACTCGGGGAGTTCTTGATCAAACTGATGGATCTCAGGGTACATGCCCTTGTTGGATGAACTATGATGGCTTGAATTCTTACTATTAGAGGCCCTAGAATGGGTCTTTGGAGGATCCCGACGTGATTTGACCAAACTCTCACCTTGAGGAGGTAGACTCAGGTCTACTTGACCCTGTGGGTCAGGTGAGTTAGGGGGTGCCGGGGTGTTGCCGATAGTGTAAATTTCAGTAGCACCTCCCTCTGACTTGGACTTTTGTAGAGGTGGATGGCGCACACCTAGTTGGGCAACATCAACTCTGGAGCTAAACAGATGTGGGTGGTGTGCCCGTGGGTGATGTGCCCCTGGTTGGGCAACATCACTCTTAGACTTCAATGATGATGTGGGGTGAGTTGTCAGTTTAGCGATACTTCCCTTAGACTCAGGCACTTGTGGGCGATGCGACCTTAGTTTGGCAACATCTCTCCTAGATTTGAAAGATCGAGGGGTTTTAACTACTGATTGGGCGGCATGTCCCCTAGAACTAGAGTTTTGTGGGAAATGTATCCTTGATTGGGCAGCTTCTCCCTTAGACTTAGACTTAGACCTTGAAGATGAAGGTGGGTTCAACTCTGGTTCTTTAGGCCCAAGTCGAATTCCTTTGACTATTGAGGGTGCCTCGGGCCATACATACTTGCTGGACTCCACGACTTGATTGACTTACATATGTATTAGCTATGCTTAACCTTGGGTGTAGGACAATGGATCCACTGGAGCCTGATCTCGATTGACCTGAGATAGGGTAGGCCCAAGGAATTGAGCTATAAGGTCCCGTGTTTCTAGTCATCCTAGGGGGCCTAGATGATGCAATAGACTCAGTATCTGAGTCATCATGAACTACAGACATGACTAGAAAATTATGTAAAAAATTATGTAACAAAAATCTTCTCTTTTTTTTTAGCTATCTAAGAAAAAAACACGATAAATATGTGTTCAAAAGAAAAAGATTTTTTTTAAAAAAAAAAAAAAAACGAAAAGATAATGTCAAGAAAAGTCTATGCAATGTAGATAAGGTTTAACAACAAAAGATAAAAAAAAAGGATGAGATCTATTTCTAATCTAAACAGATAAAGTAGAGAAGGTCTAGATCTATTTTTTATTATTATTATTTTTTTTAAAAAAAAAAATTTATCAAAAGAGGTAAAAAAATTCTTTTATTTTTTTTTTGCTTTTTATTAAGAAAAAGAAAAAGATTCTTTCTAAAAGATGTATTCTAAAAAGATAAATATGAACTTAAAAAATATAATTATGATTTAAGGAAGATAAAAGATGATCTAAAAATGATAAGCACGAATAAAAGAAGATATGAAAAGATGATATCAAGATGCATCTAAAGATTTTATAAAAAAAACAAAGATGATAAATATGATCTAAACGATTATCTAAAAAGATAATATAAAATACGGATCTGAAGCTCAAGGTGCCCCACGGTGGGCGTCAAACTGTTTACGCTCCGATATGCGTCACCATCTCCTTTTTTGGATGACTTTGCTTGCTGAAATCGGTAGATCTAAGGTTCTTTGACTTAGATCTAGGGTTCCTAAGGCATGGGAAAAAGCTGAGAATTTTAAGTAGGGTCTACCTAGGCTTTTCTTTTTATTAGAGGAGAAGGGTTTTGGGATTTCCAAAGGTCGAATATGAATTACGAGATTTTCTCTAATTTTTTGAGATTTTTGGAGATTTTTTATAATTTTTTTAAGAATTTTCTAATGGTTTCCCTAGGTTTTGGCAACTTTTCTAATTTCAGGAATTTCCAAGGGATTTCTTTATCTTTGTATCGATTTTTCATCTTTGTTTTTGGGTTAGGGATAGGGGATATTTATAAGATTCAATTGGTGATTTTTCTTGATTTTTTTGGACTTTTTTTCGAAATGTTTTGGGTTTATCTTAAAGTTTTAACCTTATCTAATGGAAAAAAACCATATTTACTGCATCATAAAACTCGTTAACTGCATCATCAGGCCGCGTTTGCACTATCAAGTCGCATATGGGCCTGCCGATCCACGCTACAAATCGGCCCGCGGCCCGACACTTGGGTCTCACAGGGATTAAAATGTCATTTGTTATATCGGTTTATCCGTAGGTCCAATTCAAGGGATTCTTGAATTGTTTGAACGATGTCGGTCTCTACTTCAAGTTGGGATAATATTTATGTAATTTTGGAGTCATTAAATTGAGTCTAGGTTGCCTATGGTCTATTAGAGTTTGTGTAGTCCTTTAAAACCAGAATCGAAGTTTTTAGGAGTTCCATTGACAATAATTTCAAGGGGGGTATCTACATATCTCTTATTATCTTGCTACTCATCCATCTCAACATCCTCATATCTACTGCGTTCATCCTTTTGATGTGTTGTTTCTTGACCACCAAAATTTTGTCCAATAAAGCCTGCATGGTCTTATAACCATCCCATAGAACTTCCCTTCAGTCTCTATGGTCTCTCGCGATTGTATAAAACTCCAAATGCACATCTCTACTTCGCCCACTTAGCTCTAATTCCATGTGCGACATCTTCCTCAATCCCTCAATTTTTCTGATTTATTGACCGTAGATATAAAATAATACCTTTTAGGTATTTATTGGCCATCAATTTTAAATACTTTCTTGTTTATAATTTTGTTTCCATCAATTTTAAATACTTTCTTGTTTATACTTTTGTTATTAATAAGCTCGTATTCCATATTTTTTGTCTTAGTCCGGCTAATTTTAAAACCTTTATATTCTAAAGTATCTCTCCAACGTTCTAATTTTCCATTGACGCCACCTTTAGTTTCATTGATCAAAACTATGTTATCCAAAAATAATATAAAACATGTTACCTAATCTTGCAGGTGCCAAGTTAACTCGTCTTTAATCAAAATAAAGAGATAGAGCCTCAATATTGACCCTTGATATGGGCCCATTGTCACTAAGAACTCACTTGTCCGTTGTGCATTCTCAAAAATATCTGCTCCCTTGTTCGTTAAAAATATCCTCCCATCATAACTTTTATAACTACCCATTTAAAAAATTGATCCATCGGGTCAATATGTTATGGTCCTGCTGGATAAAGTTATGCATATTTCATTTAGTAAACAATTCACTGTCTAGTGGATCCGAAGATTAGTACGGCCTATAATTTTCTCATCCAATAAATTATTTTCACTTCGAAATTCCCCAGATTTCACATTCCATCAAAATGGACGGATCAAGATTGAATCCAGTATAATTCGATTTTGGGCATTATTTGATTTGCGAATCCCAAGAAGAAAAATCGATATTAGAGTGTGTTTTGATTTTAGCAACTTTTGGTCTCCGAGTCCTTTGAACAAGTTATTTTAGAGTGTGGTAAGCCTCTTTTTTTTTTGCTAAATTGTAATCTTCTAATGCAATAAACCATGAGGGACCAAATTAACCAATTGGAAAATTTATAAAAATCCATCTATCGTTTCAATAATTCTATAGTTTACCTTCTTTCAATAATCCCAACTCATGGTCATGCTTATTTCGATGTATATTTTGATATTAAATCAAAAGATGTGTGTAAAATGTTAAGATAGTTGATCTCTCATGTATATTTTAATAATTTTCATTTAACTTTGTTACAAGACAACTTAATTTTTTACAAATTTCTAACTTTAAATAAAAGCCACAGCACGGTGAGCAGAACATCTACTATTGAGAATTTTCATGAATTGAAAATTTTGATATGGTCTTTGATTCACATGACCCAAGTGCAAAAAATTACATGATTTTGAGCTATTTAACTACTGGATGCGATCATCATCAAATGAAGGATACAAAATTAATCTTGGAATGGTAATCGATTATTAGCATTTCCCGAATTTTAAGTTAGATTTTATGTTTCTGGATCTAAGCTGGACAATGTTGCCTTGCATTTTGGGGTCCCCAAAATCCGATGATAAGTGTTTGGCTGTAGACCTAAATGTACTAAATTTGGTCCCATGAGACCACCATATCTTTTTCACTAATCAAAATGCCCTAAAGAGATGGAGAGGACCTTTAGGTAAGGAAAAGTATTCCATACGAATTCATGGGGCATTTTTTTTTTTTTTTTTTTTAATGTTAACTTTTACTATCATTATAACAAGGGTGATGTTTGTATAGAGCCTAGGCTCTAAAAAATCAAATTAGAGCCTACGTTCAAATAGTATCAAGAAATGTGGTTTCAACACTAGAAATATTTGTGATAGCCTTAAAATATATTTTCATCTTTATTTATAAAGTTTAAAGCTTCAAAAATAGCATAGATCGATAGATCTATGAAAACTTGAAAGTCTTGAAAATTGACGGTCAAAAAATACATTACAACATACACTATTTCAAAAACTTGAAATCTATTTTTTTCTCATGTCCATGCATCTTGATGTCAAGATGATCAATTTGATGATATTTGAGCATCAAAACAACCTATTCTAGTGAAAATTTTGAGATAAGCTCCAATTTGATTGATTAGAGCTTAGGCTCTATATAAACTTTTCCCTAGATTCAAGCTCTATAAATACAACAATAAAAAAAAAGAGAAAATACAAGGAGATGATAGTCCCTACTTCCAAGAATGACCATCCTAGACTTCCAAAACACCTAGAACCCTCAATCTCGAAGGACCCTCCACCACTGGCTCCCTAAGAACCTCAACTAGGCCACACAAAGCAGCTTCCTCAGGAATCAAACTCTCTAACCTCCTTTGCTCGAACCAAACCCCTTACTAACACCTCTAATAAGCACCATGCCTTCAACAATAACGTCGCAAGCTGGTGTAGGGGAGATACACGACCAACTATAGTCAGATGGTGCCCCACAAGGAAATGGATAAAAGCTTGGTGGTTTGCAGAGGGTTGAGCCGGGGCAGAACCAGCCATCAAAAAACTTGGAATGGAGAGAGAAAGGGAGAGAGAAGACAAAAGAGAAGGAAGAAATGGAGAAAGGCCAAGAGTGAACACTGAGAAAAACCATGCGCACTACCTATCTTTGTTTCCAAAAAAGAAAAATAAGAGAGAAAGGGCTAAGAGAGAGGAGTAAGTGTTAAAGGAGGAAGGGCAGAAGTGCAATGTGAAGGGAAAGAGAGAAGGTCAAGAAAACTAAAAAAAAGAGACAAAAAAAGGGCGAGTAAAACTCGAACCTACGTAATATTTGAATGCTCTGCATGGAATTTACGTGCTCTACATGCAAGTTAAATGCATTGAGCTTCAAATGGAAACAATAAAAGAAGAGGTGAACTTTCATAAAGACGTAACACAATGTTAACTTGGACATAGTGTATTAGTTCTAAGTATTTAGTTTAAAACTTAGGAAAAGTTATAACTGAATATTAATGAAATTCAAGGAATCCACAAAACTTCTTCAAAAGCTATTGACATAAGATCCCTGAAACTCAGAAGCTATTCACAAAACTTCTTCAAAAACTAACTTCTTGTAAGGTTGCAAATGAAAATGAGTTTGTGTTAAAAAAAAAAAAAAAACAAAAATTCAGATTACCATCTGCTGGATTTTCACAAATTGTAATGACACAAATTTGTGATTGACGATAGTTTGGCTATCATTTTCTTTGTTACCTTCTCCTTAATACCGAGCCCTAAATCCAAACTTTCTCATATGAAAATTGTTTTCTGTTCAAAATTCCCCAAAGTTCACATTCTGTCAAAATGGATGGATTGCGATTGAATTCAATATAATTTGTTCATGGGCACTATTCCCAATTGACTATTAGAGTGTATTTTTATTTTGGGAGCTTTTTGGTTGGTGAGTCCTTCGAAAATTTATTTTAGAGTGTGATAAACTATATTGCTTTGTTTTGCTAAATTGAAATTTGATGCAACGAATTTAACTTGAGGGACCAAATTAACAATTATATAATTTAATCAAAATGCACCAATCTTTTTCAATAATCATAGTTTACCCTCTTTCAACTATTCCAACTCATACTCATGTGTATTTTGATGGATATTTTGAAATTAAATCAAAAGATATAGGAAAGTGTTAAATAGGTGATCAGTGGCTACCCATTTCTTCCTACAATGGCCTCATGATTTCTGGTCTGAGAGGCTACCCACAGTTCTTGGTAAAGGCTCCTATCAACTGCATTTCTTCGTGCAATCATCTCCTCATAGCACGACCAGATCTTCGAGGGGCTCTGAAACTGCCTTCACCATCGTGACACTGACAACGGACATGCCTAGAGTCTGCTGGGATTATAAAGATCTCAGAGCTAACATCATCAAGGTATGAGTTTCTTCAATGGGTGTGGATTCTTGTTGGCTTAGTTCACCGGACATCCCTGATTGAGTAGGAGTTTCTTCATTGGTTGGTGAGTAGATTTCCTCACTCTTGAAGGAGAGTGTTAAGCTTTCGAAGTAGGAAGAAGTTATATCATCATTATCAGCAAAGAATGTAGAGCTTTCAAATGAGAATGATATCATATAATCAGCATCTTTGTGGATGGGTGAAAGCCTTAGAGGCTACATCACCATCATCTTCATGCTTCATTTCTTCTTTTTGGTCATGTGGCTTGGCCCAACTGCTGCTTGGGGTGGACTCTCAAGCTGCCTTGGGCCCAGGTCAAGGTCCTCTTGTTCAGGCCCCTCTTTCTAGTCTTGGTTTGGCTTTTCCCCCTTCTTTGAAATTGGATTTTCCTTCAGCAAATGCTTGAGCCTTTTGGGGCACTGGCTTGTCTATGGCTCCCCCTCTTAACGGCCCTGTGGAATTTCCCATGGCAAATGCAAGCAACTCGCTTGACTCATGGCTACATCTAGGGTTGGTGTTGTGACCCTTGCTTTCTTCTCAACATCCAGCTATAGGTGATCTAGGCATGGATTGATTGTCCCCTGCCTTGGGTGCACCTAGGTGGTGTTGGTTGCCACCCTCCGATACGGGGTCGCAATTTTGACAGCCATTTTTAGGCTTCTAGAGGCATTCTTTGGTGAAATCCGTGGGGCCAACGAATGAAAAGGGTTAGGATACTGTAGAGCTCAAAAAGAGTTGTCAATAGGGTACCAATATTCCCCATTTTGAGTTATGCACTGGGGAAGATGCATTGCCCATTTCATCAATCTGCCGACTGCATCTTTTAGGAGTGAGTCAATTGCTTTGGGTGGACTTATGCCCCCTTGGAATGCATCCCCGGTGCTTTAGAGGACAACATCGGTGGCTTGGACGACGACAGGAGTGGGTGGCATGGGCTTCTGATGATTTGGCATAATGCTACTCGCCACTTGACCCATTGGTGAGGGAGGCTGAACGGCACTTGGAGTTGTACATGGAGCAATGGGGGTTGGTGATGCAATTAGTGGTGCACCACATTGTATATAGCATGGGTAAGTCGTGCACCACATTGTATATAGCATGGGTAAGTGGTGCACCCACGCTGGGGACAACATGGGTGGCTAGTGCCAGTGCACCCATGCCACAGGCAACATGGGTGGGTGGTACCAAAGCACTCACGCGGTAGACACCGAGGGAGGGTGGCAATGCACCCACATTGTAGCCAACATGAATAGGTGGTGCATCCATGGTGTGGACGACGTGGGTACGTTGTGCTAGTGCACCTATACTGGAGCCAGTGTGGGTGGGTGGTACAGAAACGTTGTTTTTCTTTTCTCTCGTGTGTGTCTACACGTTTATTGTAGAAACAAAAAGCAACCCACAAAAATTAGAAAGAAGAAACAAATACAAAAGAAAGAGACAACCAACCACAACGCAATGATTTACGTGGTTCGGCAACGTGCCTACGTCCATGGGAGATGAGAACTTCTTTACTGGCCATGGAAAATAGGGTTACAAAAAGCTCTCTTCTTTACGCTTCTCTGATTACATAGAGATCTGCATTTTTCCCTTAACCTTAGATGAACCCCCAATCACAACAATATATATCGAGTTTCAGATAGATGGTACAAATTATCAAAATACCCTTATACGGATATATATTAAGTTCCAGATATATCGAATCCCATGTACAGATATATCCTAATTTTTTCTTCAGGGGCTACTGCCCCGAACCCCCGTATCAGCCCAATTCGTTGAGTCAACCTGTTAAGACGACTCCTTTGGGCCTCAAGCCTTATGGGCCTTTGACTCTTCGGGCTTTTAATAGCCCTTTGGAGTCGTCTTTTTAACTCCACCTCGGTAGATTTATTTCCTCAAAATATAAGACATCAATCCTCAACACTTATAACTCCAAACTGAAGGCAAGAAACCAGAGATGCACACGAAAAGAAACAAGCAATCATTCACTTTATCGAAGTACAAAATGCACTTACAAAAGGGAAGGTTCGTGTATTTCCTAGATCAATGTAGCCAATCCTCTTAGACCTCCCGGTTTATATGTTATCGTGGTAAGCGCACTCACTCTATAGGTTCGGCCAACAGATATGATCGAGGATTCAACATGATTTCTCGGGGATTTTAGCCCTACTTTGCTTGTTTTGAGTGAGAAGAATTTAGCCCTACTTTGCTAGTATTTTCTTAAGAAACCATGGTTCCCTTCTCTAGCTTAAGGGAACTGGACAGTTGGATATCTCCCAATCTTCAAAGAGTTTTCTCATAGGGCTTGGACTGTTGTATGCTTGACTAAACCCCTATCAAGAATAGGAGGCAACACATGTGAAAGCAGTTCACCTTACGAAAATATCTCTCGATATATATAGTATTTTGGTTCCAAATTTATGGATGTGTCCATGATCCCTTGAGAAGAAAGCGGGTGAGTCATAATGATCAGATCTGCTGTGAAAATCTACAGTAGAAATCTCTCAACTTCAACGAGCCATATCTCCTTTTGCTATTAACCATTTGAGGTGAGACTTAGACGTTGGATTCATCTTTGAGTCCTATATCACCATGAAAAGTTTCTAGCCAAAAGGAATCACCATTAGAGAGTGGCATTAGTTGGACTTAGACATGACGTTTGATTGATAATGGATTTGGTTTCCCTTTATTTTCTTTGAGGAAAATCTAGTTCGTTTCGAATTTTAAGTTCAAAAAAGTGCTTTGAATTCAAATACGATATTGTTTTATCATTATAACCTCTAGATTTAAATTTAAAAGAGGTGTTGATCTCATTCAACCACTATGCGAGAAAGTTGGTTCCAGCTTATCATCTTCTAATTTCTATATAAACCCCATTAATGGAGTAGGAGTGGAGGGTTGATCGAATTCATTTGTGCCTACGTGAGAGAGAGAGGTGCTTCTACACTTCTTACACCCCTTCAACAAGGAGACAAGCCCATGATAGTGCATGGTTCCTGCGTGTAAAGACATTAACGAAGAGGCAAGCCTGACATTCCAATTCCAAATTTATTTAAAGCTCAAGTCTTGAGAAGAAGCAGAGCATGGGCAGTACCCTACATATGTCTATGTATGTAGGCCTGATATGCTTCTTGGGGCAGATATTTCTATTGTTTCTGTATGTATATATATTTTTAAAGACTTGCACATGAGTTAATTAAGGGTGTTCAGACCCATATAAAGGTCTGATGTAAAATATAACAGGGCTTTGAAAGTCCATGGAACTCCTCATGACCCGAATTTATGTAAGTTAAAATAAAATAAAATAAAATAAAATAAAAAAAAAGGGAAGAAAAGAAAAAAGAAAACACTATGTTTCCACCATATATTATTTAAGGGCGAATTTGTCCCTATGTGTTACTTCTCAGTTCCTTAAATATCGTCCTGATAATATATCTTTACTAACATATTTGGGGCCTATAAGGATATAAGCGTTTCTTAGGGTTAGGCTAGGTGATTTGATATTCTTGTATTTTCTAGGATTGTTTGCTATTTTCTATTTTAGGGGTATTTTAGGTATTTGAAGTTTGCAAATTTTGGGTATAGAAATAGTTTTTCACTCTAGGTTAGAGGAGTATGGGCTTTCTCTCTCTAAAGGAGGCTCCTAACCAAAGTTCCTAATTCTTTGCAAATGAGGGTTAAGGGATTTATATAGAACTCATAAGTCAGGACCTATAGATGGGTGGATTATCAGAAATTAGCGGCTAGGCAAAATTGACCATTTTATGAGGTCAAATTTAGGAAATATCATGAATATGCCCTTGAGAAATCTTTTTCCATGCCCCCGTACCATTCCCATCTATTTGATGCTTGGTTTTGGCCATTTTTGCTCAATTTTCTACCGAATTTCATAAAAAAGTTCCCATGACCATTTTGCGATAAATTTGAATATAAAAAATCCAAACATTGAAGGAGTTATGTTCATTATATGGATTTGACATCAAGCTTTTGAAGAACACCACATGCTTCTTTCAAATTCTTATAACTCCATCTATTATTGTCCATTATTTGGCACTCAACCGCCAAAACCTTTATGAGGAATAATCCTTAAAGGCATTCTAAAGTAATTTGAATAGAAAACTCCCCAAATTGATGAAGTTATGACCAAATCATTATTATTACTTTTTAAATTTTAGTAATCTCCACGATCTGACCCCTAGATGGCTTTTGAAGACCTTGAAAATTTATGTTAATATGAAGGGCATCGAGTGTGGATATTTCTTGCAAATTTTAAGCTTAAAATGCTTTACAAATTATGAGATATGGGTTTGAGAGTGGATCAAGGTCGCGGGGATTGTTATATATAAACCCACTTTCAACATCTTCTAATCCACTATGATCTATTTGGGTTGTGTTCTTTCAAGGCCTTAACACCAAGACTAACTATGGTTCTCAATCACAGTGGAAGTGAGTAAGAGCTTATGATTCAACAGATCTATGTGACTTGGAATCTAGAGTTGGTGCTCTCAGAGTTCTAAAACCTGGATTATGACGGATGAGATTGAGTAATTATAAGCTGAGTAGGTTGAGGGTTATCCCTAGTTAGGTCGGTTTGAGAAAGCCCCATGATTATTTCAACCAGGACATAAGTAATTGCTATTGCTTATTTGAAAATGTATGTTTATGGATCAGAGTATTATCTATAATATAGAATTTCTGAGTTCAGCCATGTTTGAGAAGGAGTGGCTATAGATCCCTGGCCACTAACCTTCTCTCCCGCATTAAATGGGAAATCACTCTTTCTTACTTGATGAACTAGAGACATGCTCTTGATCAACTAGAAGGAGACAAGCTCTTCTAACCCAAATCCACAAGACTGCATGCCTTTGGGGTTTGTTTGCAATCAGTCTATAGCATGAGAGAAGAAACAGACTGCATGCCCTTGGGGTTTGTTTGCAATCAGTCTCGCTATAGAACTAGCCGAGTGGAGTGCCCAGATGTACAAGATAAATTTTCTTAAGGATCCTAATTTCTTTTTAATATAATTTTATTATTTTTACAAACAATTGAATTTTATTGAGGATGATGTTTGGAGAATTTTTGTACTTTTTTAATTTTGAAATAATGGTTTTCTAAAATGTTTTGGCAAAATTTCAATTAAGGATAAGCTGGGCCATGCACGTGGGGCCCAAATAGCCAATGTGCCCAGTTCTATGATGCCATGTCAGCCCATGTGACATGGGTCATATATTGATACTTGATTGGAACAAATTATTTGATTTACGTTTCTAAGTAATTTTATTTACTTACATGTGTACAACATGCACACATGTGAATCTGTAGGCAGCCTTTGGCCAATGAAATGGCTTGCATGTCAACTTCGTTTTTTTTAGTGAGCCGCCTGTTGGTCACATATATGACAAAGCCATGTGACTGTAAGGCATGTCTTATCATTATCATGAGAGAGTATATTATTTAAATCAAGAAATGGTATAATATGAATAGTTAGAGTTGGAAAGTGCCGAGAATTTTTTTTGGGTGAGTGGAAAGTGGTCGAGAATTGAGGGCCATAACCCTCTTTTTATTTTTCTCTCATGTGCTAGGGCATTTTTAGTATGGAAAAAATTTTGATTTTTAAACTATTATCTTAAATATTATATGAGTAATGATTGTATGAGACCCTTTCACACCCATGTGTGTAGGACTCCAAAAGATCATTATTAAATTTGGTACAGATTTTTAGAAAATGTATCACATAGATGTAGGACTTGACTTTTCTAGAGATCTGTGTCAAATTTCATAGTGATCTTTTAAAATCTTACGTACATAAGTGTTGAAGGATCTCATAAGATCATTACTCATATTATATTATATAAATAAAAATTTAAAAATTAAAAATGAGGATAGTGGAGAAATAATTATATATGCACTCATCATTAATAGCACGATAGTGGATGAGGACCTAGGATCATAGTTCTCTCTACACCATAGATCCTCATAATCAAAGACTCAAATTGAACTTAAAAAAAAACTACCAACAAACTTAAGTATATAACTATTAAACCTTAATCTCTCTCATTCATGTACTTGTGTAAAGAACCAAAACCCCCCTATTTGACAAAAATATGCAGCGTCCATCTATAGCCCATTCTAACCCTTGTGAGAAAGAGTGAGAAGAATAGAGTGACTGTTTTCCTACAAAGCCTAACCTTCAATTAATACTGTCATTACAAAACATGCGGATGGTGGTGTTTAGCATCAAAGGGGGTCCATAGACCTAAATGTGTTGGTGTCCTTTCTTGTTGTTTTCAACCTTCTATAGCAAGGTAAAATACTATCTTGGTCCATTTCCTTTGAATATTGGTTGCCCAAATTCATTATAGGGTTGCAAGCCCTCCATCCTAAAATAATGGACCTTGTTTTAATGCCTATTAGGCTAAATTTCATTAGCTTGTTATTGCTGAAAGTATTGCAAGCCCTCCATCGCAAGGACTTCTTAGGCTGGTCCAATTAGGACATTCTTTTAATTGAAGGTCTATCCAATGTGTTGCACAAAATATGTTTAGGTCTAAACTCTGGTATCTACTTTTCCGGGGGTGATCAAATTGAACTTCGATGGCTACTCTTTAAGCTACCAAGAACCATCAAGTGTGGGAGGTACTTTCCGGAAGAGCTTGTGGGTCATTTTGTTATCTGTCTTAAGTTTGATTGGGGTATCAAATTCCACATTCCACAAAGGTAGAGAGGCTAATTCCACATTCCACAAAATTTGGAGGCATCATGCCTTATTCAATCTCTTAATATCATGTTGGGCGTGATGGGAATGAGGTTGAGGTCGTGATGGTAGCGACACTTGAGCCTCAACTATCGGTTTAGGTTTTCATTCCCACTGATGCATTCGAAAACCACTAACTATTTTTAAAAACAGGTAGGGCCTGTATTCATCACTAATCTATCCAAAAAAAATGTTGGGTGTGAATCAAGTTCCATTACCGATGCCTTCCTAAGGAAGGTGTGAGCAAGGATAATTTATGATTAATAGAATGGTGATTTAACGAGGGGGTCCAAATATAAAGTTTAAATCATCATACTCGCTTTTTAATCCTTTGAGATTGACACCTTATACAAACTACACCGACAAAATAAATACATATATTTTCTTTCATTCTTCCAAAGTACTTTTTTACCTGCATATGTAAATTCGATCCAACTTGCAAAGGGCGCGCATCATTGGGAAACAAAATGAACATCCACCTCTATTTTAGTAATAAATTAATTCTGGATACACAAACATGAACATATCATACAAGTAATACAATAGAAACAAAAACCACAACCAGCTCACATTGTTACACGCCCCAAAATTATGACTTCTTACCCCGCTAAATTATAGACACCCATGCATCTAAAATTCCAAAAAATTTAATTGAAAAATAAAAGAACAAAACTGGACACGACACTAGTGTTTAATATTTTAAAAACTTAGATACTTATTATTAACAATTCGTTTTGAAATCTCATTATGAATGTACCGTAATACGACTTAAAATCCCCCTTCCTCTTTTGATGTATAGAAGCTTTAAAGTCTCACCTATTATGAGATTGACATTTCTGACATGCGTGTATCAAACATTCGCAGCCGCATCTTATGTCTTTATAACATAGGATATACCCGTACCATAACTTCCAATTAGCTTTTTTTTATTTTTTATTTTTTTTGAGAGTAATTAAGTGAGGAAGTCTACCAACCATTTCCTCTCCCTACCACACACACCTTGCTACTAACCCTTTCCTCTTTCTGTCATGCACACCGGCCCTAACCCGGCCCTAAAAGAACTTGCCATGAGCCGACCAATGCGCAGGTTAGCAGTACTCCCTAATGGAACTCTAACTCTAGAAGCTCAAACCTGCTGTAAATTTAACTCCGGTGGCTGGAAGCCACAACCCACCGTCGATAAACTGTGAGACTGTGAAATTAGTAGCCTCTACTGAACCCATTGCTCGATACCCCGGCCACTTAACCCGTCCACCGAGCCCGGCCCCTGGTCCATAATTCATATACTCCCCATAGTACAAGGTGTCAAGTGCGAAGTCCCCTTGCCATGCAAGCCATCCCTGTGGGTGTATCACATCACTCATATAGGACTGCATTATCACTGTCCGGGAGTATTGCTTCCACGGCCGACCGAGATAAGTCTCTGTCGAGTTTTTAGTAGGAAATAGCTCCGGATCACCTGAAATGTTGCAGAATTGGATCGAGAATCCAGTGATTTGGTTTGGGTCCTTGCGGCCATGGGCAGTGATGGAGTTTTTCTGGTTTGGGAGGGGTTTTCTGGGGAGGATTCTACAATTTTGAAAGATTGCAGCAGCATTTCCAAAAATGAAGTCGACTGTGCCGAAGATATCGCAGTCGCGGTAGAATTGACGGAGGGAGTGCGCGTAAAGGGTGTCCTGGAAGCCTTTGAAGCTACATTGATAGAAGGCAGAGAGATCAGAGTCTACTCTGGCCGCTACTGCTTGGTGCTTTTCGGGGCCGGCGGAGTTTTCGAAGGTAATGCCACGGGCGATGAAGCCATTGCCGGAAACAGCTGCTTGCAATTAAATTTTGGTGGTCAGTTAGAGAGCTTGGAGGCCACATTTTTGCGGGATTTTATTTTTGTAGGGAAGTAATTTTAATGGCTATTAGTTCCAAAAAAATTTCAAAATTTACAGGGTATTGATTTCCATAGTGCTGAGTGATGACCTGAAGCTAAGATCATAAGAATCACAGTTTACTTTGCTAGGGAAAAGGTCTTTTTCATCCGTGGAGTGATCAAATACAAAAGTAAAATTTTCAATATTTCGGTGATTTGTGGTAAAGTTTGCAATATTTTGGGGAATTATATTTACAAATCATCAAGAAAATTCGAAAACTTGAAAACTTATGAGTGAGAACAAATCAGCGAAGTTCATTTGGCTAGGAAATTTATTTCAAACGGGACTAACTTCTAGGTGGGGCTCATGCTTCCAAATTCCATGACCACTAAGTGAGTTTCCTTTGGAAGAAAGTGATTTTTTGTTGGATTTTTAAATGTTCGAAGAGTCGACTCGGGCCGACAACTCCGCCTATACCCCCGCCGAGTACTTGTCAGAGTTCGAGTAACTCAACCTGAGCAGCGTTGAGTACTGTAAAACTATTCCAAAAACAAAAAAAAACAAAAAAATATTTTAAAATAAAATTTAACAAACACAACTAATTGTGGTTAAAAAAATAGATTTTTAAAAATGAGTTTGTGAGTGGGGATATTTTTGAAATTCATAAAAAGATGGAAAAATATAAAAATAAGAATTCATGGCCTAATAATTTCCAATCTTTGCCAAAATGACGGATAACATAAATAAAGATACAGTTTGTACAGAGCTGAGGCTCTAAACAATTAAAGTAGAGCCATATCGACGAGAAATGTGGTTTCAATACTGAAAATATTTGTGATAGCCTTAAAATATGTTTTCATCTTTAATTAAAGCTTAAAAAATAGTGTAGATCAAACAGATCTATGAAAACTTGAAATTCTTGAAAATTGACGATCTAAAAATGCGTTACAAGATGCATTACTTTCAAAACTTGAAATCCATTTTTTTTCTCATGTCCACGCATCTTGATGTTGAGATGATAAATTTGTGAATATTTGAGCATCAAAATAGCCTCTTCTAGCAAATTTTTCGAGGTGGGCATTAACTTGATTGTTTAGAGTCTCACTCTATATAAACTTTTCTTGTAAATAAACACGTTATAAATATAGTTCTTATTTATTCATAATCTTTTATAAACTTTTTGAAATATTTTTTAAGATCCCCGAGCTGGACCTCCCACTCGGGACAACTCAGGCGTGACAAGGGGCCGAGCCTAAACAACTCGCCGAGTCGGAGAAGGCTCGAACTCGAACATTGGAAACGTGGCGTTGCATTTCTTCATGGCTAAGACGCCCAACACAAAACGACACGAAACGCGATATTGTCCTGATTCTTGTACCCCACAAGTGACTGACCACTCCTTTACACGGTTCACGTGATTCAATGGGGATCAAGCATTAAGCTTTAAACTTTATACTTTGAAAACGTTACCCAAAAGAGAGAGACAGAGATGAAAAGCAAAATAACACAAAAAAAAAGGGACTGAATTTGATTGGGAAAAGACAACGAAGGGAATCGCATAAGACCATGACAAACAATGGACTTGAAACCCTGTCAATCACACAAATTATCAGTCTGCCAAAGGACCAAGAGAACCCATCACAACTTTTTCACAACTATTTAAAGTCACACGAGCTTAATAGTCTTTTGTGGCACGTGTGATTGGTGACAGAGTTGGATAGAAAACGACCTCTTCCCCTAACTCCCAAGAATAGTATGAAAGTTTTAGTTTTTCAAAAAAAAAAAAAAAAAAATTTTAATATTAGCTTCCAAACTAGCATCGCACTTCTTATATACCAAGAAATGTTATATTTGTAGAACTTCTTTATTAGTTGTGACTCGATCTAACTTGAGAATCATTGAGGCTCGATTTAACTTGAGAATCGCTCAAGATGCATTGGGTGCAATGTTTTAAAAACACTGAAATTCCTTATTTGAATCACCGATTTGAATGGGGAATTGGTCGGATCTAAACTTGTTCCGGGATGTTATGATATGGACTAGTTCCCCCAAACACCCCCTGTTGCAATTTTGGTTTGAGGAATCCTAGAATTTATTGGTTTTTTTTATTTGTTTTTGTTAGTTGTGGCTCGCTCTAACTTGAGAATCGCCCAAGATGCATTGGGTGCAATGTTTTAAAACACTGAAATTCCCGATTCGAATCACCGATCTAAACCGAGAATTGGTCGGATCTAAACCTGTTCCAGGATGGTAAGGTATAGACTAGTTCTCCCTAACCCTGCCGTGCCCCCCCATCCCATCTCTCTTTTTTATTATATGCTTTTAAAAAAAAAAAAAAAAAAAATCTAATGTTTGATTCGCCCCCCCCCTAAATCTCACTCCATAAACCCCTATTTTTATTTTTTATTTTAATTTATTTTTTAATATGTTTTAGATCACCAATTCAGATCGATCCAAACTGACCTGGATAATCGATCCAGTGATCCAACACATATCTGTGAGGTGAACAATCTGTCCCACTAACCCGTCGATTTTAAATCTCTAATGTGAACTACATTGTAAATTTTTTATTCATTAGCAATATGAACCACGTATTTATGGTTGTCTAAACTCACGGCTTTTTGAAGTTTTGTTGAATAATGGTACGAACTTAGGAGGTATTGGGATATGTGGTGATCCAAACGGGCAATCTTTTCCCCCAAAAAAGGGCAAAAAAAAAAAGAGAGAGAAAAAATAAAAGATAAATATAAAAGGAGGAGGAAAAAGCATGCAAACCAAATCTTACCGAAAGTTGCTGACCGAAAAGTCGTCCACCCATCGACGAAATTTCGGTTCCCCGTTATAACGGTAACATCTTTACCATCACCAAGAAGCATGATATTCGTCTTCTTTTTCTTAACCTCCACGTTCTCATTGTAGACCCCCTTCTTCACATATATAACGTATCTTTGTTCACTGTGATCAGGCGCAGCCGTTATGGCGTCCGTTACCGTTGTATAGTTTCCCGTTCCATCGGCAGCTACCGTAGCGTTTACTGCTACCCCACCTACCGGAATTTGTAACAACCGCCGGTCTTTTGACGGAAACCATGAGGGAAAACCACCCATGAGCCTTCTTCCTTCAGTCGCAAGCTGCTTTCCAGCACCAGAAAGCGGTTTTCCAAGTGGTACTGTTGCTATCTGCTTCACCATCCCCAAAATTTCTCCTACTAACCCTGTGACCTGCACATATTAGAAGAACTAGTGTTATCCAAGCATTCCGATTTTCCTACCGCATCATGTATCGACATGTATTGACACTTTGAGACACATCGACATCCCTAGATACAAATCTTACATACGACCCACACAATTGTGTGATTATTGCTTAAACTGAGAAATCCATCAGACTCACCAAGTCCAGACAAACTTGAGAGTTTGCAAAAAGAAAGACCAATTTTTTTACAACTTGACTGAGTTATCACATTAACTCAGCCAAGTGTATGGTACTCCCCACATCCAGGTACGGGGAGTTCTGCGTTCATTGGGGTGTTGAGTCCAAGTGGACTCGATGATTTTTCTAATGATGCATGAAACAGATTTTATGTTTGGTTAATAATTAATCTTGATCATTGGATGCAAACTTAGGTGGCTGCATTTATTCTATTGATCAGGTTCAAAAGGAATTTTATCCTACCTTATGACACATCCAAACTATCAAATTTCACATTGAATAATTATAGAGTTATAAGTAATTGTGACGCATTATACTGAAGGTAAATGATCTAATTGCATACAATTCCCTTTATTTTATATACATTTGAGATTTTTATATATTATATGTATAATTTTTATATAAATAATTTTATAGATGTGTCTTGGAATATTCAATTTTTACGCCTTGCAGGAGATAATAAAGGCACATACTAAACACTGAAACCTATGTTCTTCTCCATGTAACATTAAAAAAAACATCACTACTCAAAATGAAAGTTAAATCCGAGAATTCTGAGTTTTCTACAATGGGAGAAATTTGCCTTTTTTTTTAAAAAAAAAATGTCTTTTGCATAATAGACTACGCCCATTATCTATTTAAAGTTGTTTTATAATAAGTTGTCTAGAACTACCTATATATGAGGCCATAATTTGCATAATTAGCATTAAAATAATCTACATCAGTCTATTTTAGTTGGATTGGATAGGTTTCACAATATCTTGAAAGATGTGCAGAAAATTTTGACATTATTTTATAGGGAAAAGTTTATATACAACCGAAGCTCTAAACAATCAAATTCAGGCCTACCTCAAAAATTTCACTAGACGAGGTTGTTTTGATGCCCAAATATCCTCAAATTCATCATCTCGACATCAAGATGCATGGAAATGAGCAAAAAATAAATTTCAAGTTTTGGAAATAGCATATTTTGTAACACATTTTTGAACCATCAATTTTCAAGTTTTTGAAGTTTTCATATATCTTTCGATTTACACTATTTTTTACGCTTTAAACTTTATAAATAAAAATGAAAATATACTTGAAGGCTATCAAAAAGATTTTTAATACTGAAGCCACATTTCTTGACACTATTTGAAGATAGGCTCTAATTTGATTGTTTTGAACCTAGGCTCTATACAAACCACACCCTATTTTAAATCCATAGGAAAGAAGAGGATAACCATTACATCCATCTTTTTGCTAGTCCCCATGGGTGGCAATTTTTTTTTATTGCAACCCATGTTAGATTTGTATAAAAACATATGCAAAAAGCCAAAAACATGAAAAATAAAATAGTAATTTCTAATAAAAATTGGCTTCTCATTTCATTTTTGAAGTCCTTCTCCAAAACGGTCGTTTTCAAAGGAAATTGTCTTTTTTTCATTCAACTCAGCCCATATAAAACGAAAAATCGCTGTTCCGTTATAGCATTGACATGTTTCCTCTTAAAAACGGATAAAGAAGGGATACCTCCACTTTCCCGTTCTTTCAGTTTCTTCTTTATTAATTAACACTTAGAACTGCTGTTTCCACCATATAATCGGTAACGGACTACACATCATAACGGCGTCTCTTAAAAAGCGGACACACCAATTACCGTTATAGTACCTGAACAAGGCTCCCTAGAATGAGTTCCTTAACCACGCCATCAGTCCCCTCAAATCCATCCAGACACGTGTCTTGATTTCCAAGCGCCGCGCTGAGCCACGTGGCGACGTCGTTCTTCCGGCGGCCCGTGGCCGGAAAAACCGGCCTAGAGACGCCGGAATTCGGGGTTTGCGACAGAGTCCACGTTAGCTCGTCGGAAGAGAGGTCAAGGAGGTCAACGCAATCTTGGATTGCGGTGCGCTGGCGAAAATTCGGGATGAATTCGGTGAATTTGGAGAGTAGCGAGAGGGCCTTCTGGATTTCGGAGAGTGTGGTTTTGAGGGTGGTGGCGAAAGTGTCGAGTTGGGAGGTGGTGCAGTCGGGTTCCGGGTCACAGCTTCCATGGAGTTCGCAGGGGGTTTTAGAGAGAGAAAGGGAGGGGATGATAAGAAGAGAGAGAAGAGCGAGGAGAGAGAAAATATTGGAGGAGGGAGCCATATTTTGAAGTTTTAGAGAGAGAAAGTGGCAGCTGAAGTATGAGAGGGGGGGAAGAAGGAGCGGATGTGGGGTGAAGTGTTAGAGAGAGAATGGGGGAGAATAAAAGAGATGTGAGAGAAAGAAGAGTTGGAGAGAGAATGTGGGAGAGTGGTAGAGAGAGAATGGGAAATTTAAGGCGCAAGCATCTTGTCTTGCGTGCCAACACGGTGAGGAGAAGCGGCCCTTTTTATAACATGCTTCTGCTTTTGCTCTTGCTCTTGCTCTTGCTCGCCCGCTCCTCATTAAAACCTTTCCAGCTCTCATCAGAGAGAGAGACAGAATCCGAGAGGGAGAATTACAATATCGTGGCCCGGCCCTTAAAAACTGGGGTTTAAGCTCTGAAGAAATCAAAATGTGGCCTGAAAGATGGGCTTTGGCTTGGGCCCGGCCTGCACTTTTGATTTGTTCGGCCCGGCTCTGCCCGACCATGACGAGGCCAGGCCTGATCGTAAGGTCCCGGGCGGTTGCCAGCCCTAAGACAAAAGAGAGGCGTTTGGGGGAGAGAGAGGGGGGCCACGCGAACGTGCGTCGTACACTTATGAGAACCCGCCGTTTACCAGTCATCTACGTAATTGGCACCGACTTTTTCCGTATATTACCAGTTTATCACAACGCCACGTACTTTGGAAAGCATGCGAAAATTCACGTGATCTACTTAGAGAGAGGTCTTCCAATTGTGACAGTCCAACATTCAAACGACTGTGTTTGTTTGTGTTCAAGATGGGAGAAGGGGAGAAGTACGTGGTTTTACGTTATTTGAAGGAGTAAAGGACATAGGTCGATTAACGCTATTAAAAAAAACAGAAAAGGACAAAAGAAATAGTTGGATTGCGTATTCTCTCCCTCTAAAATTATTACAGCACTAATACTATTAATGATCGCATAGGACCTTTTTTTCATCCATGTGTGTAGAACCTCAGAGGATCACCATTAAAATAAACATGGATCTCTAAAAAAGTTATCACATGGATGTGAGACTTGACTTTTTTATAGATCCATACTAAATTTAATGATGATTCTTTAGGGTCCTATACACATAGGTGGGGGAAGGTCCTATATAGTCATTTTTCTATTAAAACATCGTAGTGTTTGACCAACCCGATCGGGTTGAACCGAAACCGGCTGGGTTACTTGATTTTAATCGGTTTTTTGGGTAAGTTCTAAGATGTTAAAAAAAATTATTAAAAAACAAGAAACTTATTTGCAGTGTA
Organism: Amborella trichopoda; assembly: GCF_054954075.1. NCBI lineage: Eukaryota > Viridiplantae > Streptophyta > Magnoliopsida > Amborellales > Amborellaceae > Amborella > Amborella trichopoda. The sequence continues at coordinate 7,182,693 of NC_142348.1, forward strand.
TTTATTTATTTGTAATGTGGTTTTCTAATGTTTTTTATCATTTTGACAAAGATTGGAAAATATTTGGGCCATGAATATTTATTTTTACATTTTATTATTATTATTATTTAAAAAATACCCCTTTCACAAATGGGCAAGCTTTTTATGCTTCCCCTACAACATATAAGTTCTATCTGCTCCCTTATCCAACCGTCCATTCTAAATGGAGAGCTAAGATTGCCCCAATCATAATGTCACATCTCTACACTATTTTATTTTTAATTTTTTTTTTATAAACTATTTTGACAGTAAATTTTGGACATCCATTCCTCTATTAAACTCGCACTAGCAAAAAATATTAAAAAAATATTTTCAATAAAATAATCAAAATACCCTTGAAAGTTTTCAAAGGTATTTTGGTCATTATATTTGATCGAAAAATTATTTTAAATATTTTTTATAGGTGCACCCCAATGAGAAGACGGCAAGTACTAAATTTCATATTCATACAATTTGTATAAAAAAAAAACTAAAAATAAAATACTTTGAGACGTCGGATCTAAGATCAAACGGTGAGTGACTCTCTTGATCAAAATTGGACAGCTGGACGGTAGAAGGAGGATAGAACTTCAATATTGTAGGGGAAGCATAGGAACCTTTCCCTTCACAAATTGCTTTTTTCGAAATTTATTTTTTCACTACTTTTATAACTTCAATTAAATGTATCTTACATAAGTTTACTCTAAACATAATTTCTCATATTTTTTGGATTTTTCAAGTCCGGTTTGTGTGACCAAACACTGATACAAAATCAACCATTCTCAAAACAAAAAGAGAGGGGGGGCGGGGGGGGACGTTTATAGAGTTTATTTCTAGATGGGTAAAGAACGTAGTTCGACTGCTTGAATTTGTAGAGAGGGAGAGAATCGCTCCAGACAGGAACTTTGGTTTCCAAAGGTTGGTGGTTATTGTGAGTGAGTTGGGGTTGGAGAATTAGGAAGTTTTGAATGCAGAGGATGGTGCTTTTCATTGTTGTGGAGATAATAAAGTAGTTAACGCGTTATTCTCATGTCGGTGGGGAGCCCAATAAAGCTCCAATCAACGTTCTCTTTTTATCGCTTAAGGTGAGGAATGCCATAGAATAGCATTGATTAAATGAGAGAGAGCTCAATCTAATACCTGCAAAAGCATGAGAGAGAGAGAACCGTGAGATTATCTAAAAAAGCATGAGAGAGAAAGACTTTCTCAAGCTTAGCCCAAACGGGAGTCAATGCTAGCAGGCTAACCATTTTTTTGAGAAAATAAAAGTTTTGCAATATTAAAAATGTAAGGAGGAATGTTTTATTTTTATTTTGCCTTAAAGGATGTGTACTTCGAGGAATAAAATTTGCTAAGTTTATGAAAGAAAAAGAAAAAGGAGAGCGGGACTGCCACTCTCTATATTTAATCATTTAAAAAATTTTGCGTTAGTCATGATATCGTCCTGTTTGACTTGGGAATCGGTCACCCAGTTCTATTTCTGCAAATATAGAGAAAAACGATCGAGTCTAGAAAGAAACAGGTGGTTCCCCACAATAAAATGACGATTCTCTATTGTAAAACAGTAATCCGGACAACCGATTCACCAACCTAGACTGGTTTTTGGCCGGTTTGCTGTTTTTTTTCATAGTAAAACGACAATTAGGACAGGCGATGCACCGATTCGGACCGATTTTTGAGGTGCGAAATCCGAGCCACCAATCCAGTTTTTAAATTATTGCTCTATATAAAAGCATATATGGCTAGGCTGTTGTGGTAGCTTTCTTCCCCTTATCAAGTTCTGGCAATGGGCCCGGCCTGTCGAGCCCTAAAAAGTAAGGCTTGGGCCACTGCATATAGCCCAAGGGCCGAGATAGGGCCAATTCCGGTTTGGTTCAGCCCGGCTCAACCCACTTTTTTTTTTTTTCTTTTGTTCTTTTTTTCCTCTTCATTTGTTTTCAGCCCAGCCCTATTAGGACCCTGCTAGAGCTAGGACCAAGCTAAGGCTGGCACGGCCCAGGCCCGGACTCTTGCCACCCTTACACTTCTCTCCTGGCCTTTCCCCTCTCCAATTTTGAGAGAGAGGTGGGTTTGGAAGAGCTCCTCGTGATTTTGTCTGAAAAAAAAAGGGAAAAAAAAGAAAAGAAAAGAAAAAGACAACGTTATTTCATTGTCGGTGGTGCGGTTTGTGTAGTGCCGGGGCTCACATCTTTTGACCACTGAGGCTTTATGAAGCTGGAGATGCTGTGCTTCACTTTCTACTCTTCCTATTTGTCGAATAAAAGTATGGACGGTCCAGATTCTCCCACAGGTATTTGTTATAAAGACGTGTAGAAGGAATCCAAATCCTCAAGACGATGACAACGATACTTTTTTTTTTTAATAAGTGGGATATTGGCCCCTATATATTTTATTAAAAAATTAAAATAAGAGTAATGATTTTATGCAACGGTTGCATCATACTATAATGCAATGGCACTTTTAAAAAATCATATTTGTGTTATTTGTATGACCCAAAATTTGGACTCTCTTCATCTCAATTATCAATCCCAAAAAAAAAAAAGTTCAATTTGAACCATAAATATGATCAAAATGAGTCCCTTCCAAAAACGATTCTAGACCATACATTTGGTGAATTTCAATATCTTAGTTTTATATACTCAAAATCATTTTTTTCTTTTTTAATACTGTTCATCTAATGACAATAAAGTCATCCAAAAGATTGGAAATGAAAAAATCCTTCTAAAGCCTAGATCTAAGCATTTCACCAAAATGAACGGCCTATCTTAATTAGGCTAAAAAATATTTTTTAGGTTGTGTTTTCAAAAAAAAATTTATTGTTAATTAGCATGAAAAGAGTGTATATTTCAAATTTTAGATCAAACAAATATCTATAACATGGTTTTTGAAAGTTGTTGCATTATATTATGATACAACCGTAACATGAAATCATTGCTCTTAAAATAAATATTGCATGAAAACTGCCCTTGACAAGAGAACACTCGCAATATCATAATGGAAGGCATTACAAAATAAGGGTGGCGACATGCCACACCATCGGTTCATTCATAGAATTAAAGGCATTACAACGATACTCGTTATGAATGTTCAAAACGCCGAAAACACCCATAACAATGAGTTTTACTCTCTATTGAGGATGATTTGCTTAGTGAAATCTATAACCATCCATTTTGGCATCGAACATTTCGATAGAACAAAGTAATTTGGTCATTGGACGTGTTCAGCTTGTATGATGAAATATCCAAAACAGTGATTTAAATCACGCTGGATTGACATGGAATCTTTTGGTCTGATTTGGGAATATGTCACCCCATTTCGATCCTGCATATATATAGGAAAATGACTGATTTTCGAAGGGAATTGGCAGTTTAGCACAGTAAAATGGCGATCTTCTATAGTAAAACAACGATCCAGATTGTCGATTCACCTATCCAAACCGGTTTTTGGCCGGTTCATGCTTTTTCATTTTTTTTTTTCGGTTCACTGTTGTTTCCACACTGTAAATGGCGATCTGAACTGCCGATTCTCCAATCCAGATCAATTTTTGGGGCGCCCGATCTTGATCACCGATCTGTTTTTTAAATAGTTGTTACAAAGTGATACAGTAATAATATGGGATATTATAACATGTGGCTATTTCACTTTTATATAAGGAAGTTAAGATTACTCCCAACTATTAGATATCCAATTGAATAGCTTGAAGTGTGTCATGAAATACAAAATATTCCTATATTATTTTTACGAAAGAAGCAACCATCTCTCTTAATTTTTTCAAAGGAAGCTTCTTTTCCATGACTCGTTTTTCACACTTGCAGCTACAATTTTTAAACAAGAGGCCGTTGCTACAACGTTTTCTGATAGTAAAAGTAAAAAGTCTATACGGGGAAAGTACATATAAAAAGTTACAAAGAGCCCCTTCGATTTAGCTTTATTTACATTCTCCCCCCAACCAAGTTTTATATCACACCTTTTACTCCAAAATCAACTTTTATACAAATCTTCCCAAGTCACAAAGTTATAGTGTAGACGACAAAAATACCCTTTCCCGTATATGAAGGCGTTACATAGTTGTAGACGCTCAATTACCATAGATGGTATGGCACATATTATTGCCGAACCGGAATCGATACCTCATTAATTGCCGGACCGCAACAACAATATACTAGGCAACATGTAACTTATGCCAGACCGAGGCATCATAGCGCTGGACATACAAAACTGTCGGACCGCAACAACAATCTATCGGATCTCATTTGCAAGTATCGGGCCGAGGCATCATAACTGTCAGACCGCAGCAACAATCTGCCAGACTGCATTTACAAGTGCTAAACCGATGGCATTCAACGATCAAAGAAAGGGCATTTTGCTCCTATGACTTTTTGACTTGGGGGTATTACTATGGAAGTTAGTTTTAAGGTAAAAGTTGCGATAAAGAACTTGGTTGGGGAAAAGTTGTAAAGAAAGATGCGTCAAGGGGGGTTTTGTAATTTTCTAAATATATATTGGAGAAAAGCTATAAATGACTTGTTTATGAGCAAAGTAGGTGCTCTCCATCTTTTTCACCATTCTCCCATCAAGCTTTTGTGTGAAGAAGTGGATTTTCTATTCGCTTATGGTAGGAACCTCTGCTCATTTGGGTTTCTATTTATGGGCACTCATGCACCTGTTAAAGTTTAAAGCTGGGGACCCCCTTCCTTTAAAGAGGGGCAACATATTCTAAATGGTCCACCACTCTTTTCTCTCTTTCAAAGAGAGCCAATGTTCTTAATGGACCGGCCAACCATCCAGTCATTCATTCATTCATTATCTCTCTCTCCCTCTCTCAACAGCAGAGAGGAAAACTTGAGCTAGTAAACTCGGCACACTACCCTAGTGAGTTTGAGTATCCTCCAGTTGGTGGTCCGATTTAGGGATCTTAAAATTTTTGTACAAAGAACAATAAAAAAATCCAAAGAAATAGGAAATTTATTTGTAATATTTTTTTAAATGTTTTTTATCATTTTGATAAAGATCGAAAAGTGTTTTGGCCATAAATACTTATTTTTACATTGAAAAAATATACAATGGGACAATTTACCTTAAGTAAAAGATCGTCCCAATTGATTTTGGCCATTGGATATGAAATTAGATGGTTGCATTTATTTCATTGAGCAAGCTCAAACTTCAAAAAAACTTTCTCGAATTTTATGGTATGCCCAAGTTATCAAATTTCATATCAGATGATTATAAGTAATTGTAACCTCTTTGTATCGAAAGTAAATGATCTCATTATATACAATCCCTTTTACATTTCCTTTTTTTTAAAAAAAAAAAAAAATACTTTTATGACAAATTGACTTTTTCCACATCTATTTTTCACTACTTTTTTTAACCTCATTTAGATATGTTTTGTTTAAATTTCCTTTAAACACATTTTTCCTTTTTTGGGTTCTTTTTTGTATTTTGTATTTTTAAGAGTAATTTACGTACAGGCATTAAAAAAAAAAAAAAATTGAAATCGGTGAATTTTAGGGAAAAATTATGCGAAAGATGGGTCATCCTTCCTCTCTCTTTTTTTTTTTTTTTACTATTTTTGAAATTGCCCTTTGGTTCAAGGATGGCACCCTCGAATTTCTTTTTAATATTTTTTTAGTTTTTTTCGTTAGTACGACAGTTCTTTAATACGAAGGGAAGTGCCCAATCCAGAAAGCAGTCTGGGTTTGTCATCCTTGGACCGCCTTATTTCTTAGCAAACAAATGAGCTGGACCGCCTTATTTCTTAGCAAACAAATGAGCTGATGCGGTTAGAAGGTGCCAACCTCATACCGCCCTTAAAAGCACTAGAGAAAGTGGTCCGATATTGGGCAGCTCGGACTGCATCTAAACTCTTACCATAATACCTTTAACTTTTTAGAAAAAAATATGAGTAAAGTAATTTAGCTTATCACCAAAACCAACATCTCTCTTTAATATATCTAGAGATGAAGTTGACACGATTGTGGAATGGAAGGGATCGGCACCAGTCGTTTCGTCACTCTCGTCTCTATCTTTTGTAGCCTCTCTTATCTCTTCACGCGGCGAATTAATGTCCCATGTTCTCCTCCAAACTCCCTATTAATATCCCCTTGCCCAACCGCACCTTACATTTATGGCACCCTCGGACCACTGACTAACTAATTTTGGTCCTCATTCCAAATTTTGAAGTCAATGGTTTTCATATTTTTGCCAATGTCTCACTCATTCCAAATTTTGAAGTAAATGGTTTTCATATTTTTGCCAATGTCTCACATAAGGGAAAGCTTTTGATGTTCTCCCACGATATAGAAGTTATATCCTCCTCTTATCATCGGGCGTTTTATTTTTTTTTATCAAGAGAGCAACTCACCGTTTGATCTTAGATCCGATGTCTCAAAGTATTTTATTTTTAGTTTTTTTAATACAAATTTTCTGAATATGAAATTTGGTACATGCCATCTTCTCATTGAGGCACACCTATAAAAAATATTAATAATAATTTTTCTATAAAAAATAATAACCAAAATACCCCTTAAAAATTTTAAAGGTAATTTGGTCATTTCATTTTATTGAAAATAGTTTTTTTTATATTTTTCTTTAATGCAAGTTTAATAGAGGAATGGACGTTCAGAATTTGGTGTCCAACAGGTTATAGAAAAAAATTAAAAATAAAACAGTGTAAAGATGTGATACTGTGATATGGATAATCTTAACCCTCCATTAAAAAATAGATGGTTGGATAAGGGGAGGATAGAACTTCTATGTTATTAAGGGAACATAGAAAGCTTTCCTCTAACATAAGTAACAGTTTGATTTCTCACATAAATAACAATGTGTGTTTTGTGTTTGCGCACCACATTGAACTCTTTTATGAAGTAGAATTTTAGTGGGCAACTCAATGAAAGAGGGTAAAATGATTAAAAATTGGAAAATGCTTAGGCAACTGAGAAAATAAGAGGAGAAAACCTATTTTTTCAGTTACCACATTTTTGTTTGTTTAGGAATGGAGAAAAGCATGTAAACGCAGAGCTCCGTATTCATCTCCGTATTTCACCTTTTTTTTTCTCTATTTTTGGGAGAAACTGCGAGATTTGTTTCTCTAACCTCACGGTCTCTCTTCCCTTTGAATCTCTTTTTGCCCAAGCTTGAACTTGAGCTTTCTTCAATTACCAAACAAGGTTTTTCATCTTCCAGCTAGAGTTTTCTACTCCTACCTCTTTTTTTTTTTTTTTTTTTTTTTAAGGCTTCCAGTTTCTCAAAGATTCTTCAGAAAAATGGCTTCCTCAATTAGCAGACATACCATTGGGGCTATCTAAACATGTGAGTTCCTATTTGTTTTTGTGCACTTAGGATCCAAATAGGCCACTTCAAATGTCTTTCCACTTTTGATCCGTGACCATATACTAAGAATTAAAATATAGGATTCAAAAAAAGGTTAGCATAGATTATTTTTAAAATCCTTTTCTTTTCGGACTCATCCTGGTGGTCGAGATTAATGACCTGTAAAATTTTGGATCTAAAATCCATTTCTAGACAATTTTAGAAGGGCGACCACATTTGAATAGGTGTGTCGGTTGAACACCAATATCCTACCTTCAAATATTACATCATTACAAATTTCTCAACGTATTCCCATTTATTATCCCAACACTTCGACTATATGAATGAAAGAAATGTATATGATGAGACCTTTTATTTTTAGTATAAGGAGACCATAACTACTATTGATCGTTAGATGTGAAATAGAGTATTTGAGAATATGTCATTAACTAGGCACAATATTTAAAACAAAATTTCTCGAATGTTGTGACACACTTCAACCTAGTAAATATTACATCCAATGGTTAATAATGATTACGAGCTCTTTGTATAAAAAATAAACAGTCTAATAATAATCTAGTAAATATTACATCCAATGGTTAATAATGATTACGAGTTCCTTGTATAAAAAATAAGCAGTCTAATAATATACAATCTCATGAATGAAACTAAAACAAAGTGGAGTTCAAATGTTGAAGTTGGATGGAAACTCAATCCAAAGCATAGCCGATTTTAAATATAGTCATTCAGTTTAGGCCATTTTTCAGAATATTGGTCGTTTTTACTCCCCTATATAAATTTAGGCTTGTTTCGAGAATTTCCCCAAGTAGATTAGTGTTCATGCATGATTTGGTGAATCATGTGCTAGAACAGTACTTTATAGTAGAGGTATTGTCATCGATGCCAACTGCTGAATTTGCATACGAAAAACTCGCAAGCGAAAACTTCTCCCACTTCTTGTACATCAAATCACACTTGAGCGTGCTTTTAGGTAATGATGAACTCGACTTCCTTAACTCGAGGTCTCTCCATTCGTCGTTCGAATAATCGAACTGGCCAAGGGCCAGGTCCAAGTAACTCGAGGTCTCTCCATTCGTCGTTCGAATAATCGAACTGGCCAAGGGCCAGGTCCAAGTAATTGGTAAACAGGTCAGTTCAACCGGCCTAACCGTGTAAGTCTTGGTGGGTCCAAAAAGTATTCAAAAAATAAAAAACTTAAAAATATATATGAAAAGTATATTTAAAGCATGATTAAACGAAGCACATCTAAATGAAGTTGAAAAGTAGTGAAAAAAAATGAAATTTTTAAAAAAATCGATTTATGCTCAAGGGTATTTTTGATATTTTCAAAAATAAAAGATTGAAAAATATAAGTATAAGTATCTATGGCCAAAACACTTTCTAATCTTTGCCGAAATGATAAAAAGCATCCAAAAACACATTACAAACAAATCCCTTGATTTTGGGGATTATATATATATATGGAAGAGACTACGCAACCCCTATAGGTGAAATGCGTTGATAAAATGATTTTTGGGTACTTCGCCTATAAACTCATCACCATCTAAAAAAATCGGACGGCGTGGATAAAATGACTACCACGGACCTAGCATGTCCATGGCTGTACGGTACAAAAATCACGCAAAAGCGTCATGGACATTGCGCCGTCTGTTGCGGATCCATTCAATAAACCGCCACGGACATAGCAAATTTGTGGTGGGGTGAAACACTACTCATTTTCACCTATAGGTGTTTTAAAGACTTTCATATATATATATATATATATATATATATACGGAAAATCTTCATGTTAGCCCAAGGGCTAATAGGAAGATATGAGACCAACAATTTGGACCGATCTAACGGTCACGACCTCATTTCGTGTTTGAATTTTTTTTTTTTTTTACTAATTCAAATCAATTGAAATTTTAGGCATGTGTTCTTCTCATCAAGCTGCACCTAATAAAAATATTTAAAAAATAATCCGCAAAACAAATTGACTAAAATACCCCCGAAACTTTGCGAAGGTATTTTGGTTAATTTTTTCATGTAAAATATTTTTTTGATATTTTTCAAAGACTCACCTATTTTTTGATGAACACAATAAAATATCAAGTGATTTGAATTTGTAGAAAAAAAGTTAAAATTTAAACACTATCGAGCATCCAGGATCGTCAGGTCGGCCCATGTTCACTCTGGGCCGTTGGGCTCATATCTTCCTATTAGCCCTTGGGCTAGCACTAGCATCATCCTATATATATATATATATATATATATATAATTTTCTTAAATACCTAGCTGGACCACCAAAACTGTATTGGTCGGTGCCCAATCCTGATTTGATAGGTCGGTTCCGAGTTGGATTGGCCGAGTTCGCGAACACTCTCTCCATAAATTGAGAGAACCTCTGGATAGCTTAGTATATAAGGGTACCTAGAAATTGCCTAAGCATTTTCTCAAGGGCTTCCTTAAATCGTTTCTGAACCAGTGTTCGCAATATTGGCCAGTTCAACTTGAAACCAATCGGCTAGATCGGAATTGGGCACTGGCAGGTTTTGATTTTAGTGATCCAGTCGGGAATTTAAAAACAATTCAAAAAATTTATATAAAATCCCAAAAAATAAGGGATTAATTTGTAATGCGTTTTTTAATGTTTGTTATAATGTTGGCAATGATTGGAAAGTATTTTTGGCCATAAATAATTACTTTTACATTTTCCCATCTTTTTTAAAAAAAATTTAAAAATATATCGGGTGCAAATCGATTTTTTTAAATCTATTTTTTCACTAATTTTCAAATTCATTTGGATATGCTTTGTTAAATCACGCTTTAAATACATTTTTCATATTTTTAAGATTTTTTTCCTAACATTTTTTTGACTGGCCGGAACTTTACTGTTTTAAACTTAAGATGTAGTAGCCATTGGCTTGCGCTCTCCCATCATCGGAATGATCCACAACTTTCTATCCTTCATCTTTTAAGATGAATAATGCTATCTTTCACCTTCTCAACATTGCGCACTTCCCCATATTCTTCATCTCAAATTGGATTTGATAAAGGACCTGTTTTGCCAAGACGCACATGTAGAAATGTGAGCCTCTTAATAAATCTATTTTATTTTTGAGGAACACTCTAGAGAGAAAAAGCAATGAGAGATGAGAATAGAGAGAAGGGTTAGGTAGAGTGTTTTGTGTTTTGAAAGAAGCTGAAGGAGAGATATGGAGGAATAGGAAGAGCTGGAGGAAGGTGAGATCGATGAAAGGTTTGGTATTTCTTGTGCTGATTGCCCGTTCTTATCCATTGATTCTTCAATGGTCATGTTTATGCTTGCTAAGCTAAAAAATGTAGTGGTAGGCTTGTTTTCACCTCTGTCTAACAATATTTTTGGATTGGGAGACTGGGCTAAACATGGTTGGGGTTTGTCTTGTGCCCCAGAGGTGAAAGTCGTTGGTGAGAATAAGCTGGCCAATACTTTTGGATTGGGAGACTGGGCTAAACATGGTTGGGGTTTGTCTTATGCCCCGGAAGTGAAAGTCGTTGGTCAGAATAAGCTAGCCCTTTTTCTTAGTAAGGAGGAGGATGCTCGTTGTGCTTTGTGTAATAGATTCCCCAAAGTTAGAGGTAAACTCCTTTCTTTGGACCTCTGGTCTCCTAAAGTTCATGGCTCATTTGCTCAAAGGTATGCTTTGTGGGTGACTTTTGGAGGCATCCCGTTTCATGCCTGGAACCTCCAGATTATTCAAAAGATCACCAATTGTTGTGGGATTATTGTGACTTAGATTGGGATTCATTTTTTAGTAAAGATAAACCTCTATTCGAGTCAAAATTTGGAGGCTCTCGGGACTAGCTATTCCCAAAAGAATTTGTTTACAGGTGGCCAATCAATCTTTCTTTATCACTGTGAAGAGTGAAGATGGTAGTAAGATGATGAAAAAGGTGGAAGTAAAGAAGAAGACCATCAATACGGAAGAGTGGCATGAGGTTCCTTTCTGTAAATGCCAGAAAATGTAGGAATTTAGTCAGGAGTTACCAAAAACTGTCACCGTAGAACGAAGAGGAAATTTTTCGTAACGTCAACCATAGGCGGTTTCATAATTTTCAAAATTTGAAATTACGGAAAATGTGAATACCGGTGGGGAGATTTCTGGAAACAGATTGGAATGTCCCAAAATCATCTGCGCCCTTTAAGACGGATAATCAGAGTAGGGTGGGGAAGTAGCGTTTAAATTCAGTCGTATCGGATTCTAATACTAGAGTGGATATTCCTTTTGCATCTAAAGGAAGAGTGAAGATGGCCAATCAATCTTTCGTTATCACTGTGAAGAGTGAAGATGGTAGTAAGATGATGAAAAAGGTGGAAGTAAGAAGAAGACCATCAATACGGAAGAGTGGCATGAGGTTCCTTTCTGTAAATGCCAGAAAATGTAGGAATTTAGTCAGGAGTTACCAAAAAATGTCACCGTAGAACGAAGAGGAAATTTCGTAACATCAACAATAGGCGGTTTCATAATTTTCAAAATTTGAAATTACGGAAAATGTGAATACCAATGGGGAGATTTCTGGAAATAGATTGGAATGTCCCAAAATCATCTACGCCCTTTAAGACGGATAATCAGAGTAGGGTCGGGAAGTAGCGTTTAAATTCAGTCGTATCGGATTCTAATACTAGAGTGGACATTCCTTTTGCATCTAAAGCTCAATGTGTCTCTTGTGGTTAGGTGGGCTCACCGATCAACTCTTCTTCGAATTGTTTAAAGCGGTGGGATGAGGTCCCTAAGGACTATGATGACCTCCTTGGGAATGGCATGGGCTTTACCACGTAGCATTACGAAGGCGACGGAGTTGCCTTCTTCTTCCTTTCCAAATCTTTGAAAAGTGAAAAGAAAGATTTCTTTGGAGGCCATTTTCTCTCTCTCTGCATTGTCTTCAAAAGTGCAGGTTTTGACTTCTCGATCGTTCTTTGCCATTGCTGGGGTGAGGTGTGGAGACTATTGCTGGTGATCTTGGTGACCTTGAAGATGTATCCTCTTCCGGAAAGAAGTGCAATGATCAGAGGGCAAGCCTCTCGTCCAAGACCTCGTTTCGATCAGCTATTTGGTTGATCCTCTAGCTATAGTGGTTGACATTAAACCCCTATAAGTGCTTGATCGAGAGGTGCAGTACCCTATGGAGTTGGAGGAAGATGGCCTTATTGACCCTTTTTCGGCTGTGTTTGAAGGCGTAGTAGAGGATCCGTTAGCTTCGGTGGCTCAGCCTTCTCAACAGTCCCTCATTGCTTACTTTGCTATGTATGCAAGAGAGGACTCTGGGGATATGAATTTTGCTAGTGATAGTGCAGAGCCTAAAGTAGCGGAATCCCGTTGCAGGGAGAAGGGGCCTTTTGAGGCTGTTATTGATGATGTTGGTACTGACATACTTGCGACTATGTTTGATGACATGGGGGGCGACTTCGATGTTCCGATTAGAGTTGTCTTAGAGGAGATGGAAGCGAAGAAAAAAGAGGAAAAATTGTAAAAATCGGTGGAGGATTCTAAGCTTAATAAGAAGAAGGTGGAAACTTCCCCAACCAAGAAGATGGGAGTCCACGAAGAAAGCTAAAGGCTCTGTTAAGCCTTCTCGATCATCTGCTCAGCGTGCAGTGATGTTTGGTATGGGTGAGGCAGCTTCTTCTCAAGCTTTGACAATGATGGTGCCAGAAGTGGTGAATTTGAGCGGTGAACAGTCAGTCTCTGAACATTCGGTTTCTGATGTAGAGAATGCTGCTCTACAGGAAACCTTGATGCTGGAGGAGGTTTATTTTGGACCTTTTGTGGCGGGTCCAGGTTCTTCTTCTAACCTACCCTTTAAATGAATTTTATTTCATGGAATGTTAGGGGATTAGGTGATCCCAAACAAAAAAGGGACGTCCTTTTTTTGGTTATGAAACATAAACCTATTATTTTGGTTATTCAAGAGACGAAACTTCTTAGCTCTGATGTGTCGGGGGTGAGTGAAGTTTGGTATCTTGATCAGTTAGATTTTTAAATGTTGATTCTATTGGAGCATCTGGTTCCAAATTGGTCCCAAGATAAGTGGATTACGCAAAACAGCAGTGTGTCATACAGAGTGTCGGGGGTTCCAGATGAAGGCAAATATATCAGAGGACTGATGATGTGCTTTGCTACTCATTTTGGTTGCACCTACAACAGCCATCTCGTGGACATATGGATGAAGAGCGAAAATTGTATGGCACAATTACTAACTCATTCAACCCAGCAATATCAAATTTAGTTTTACCATTTACGACCTGGCCAGACTGAAAATCTCCCCAGGCGGTTGAAAAATGGGGATGAAATCGTAGTTAGAATTATGAATGGACCAGCGTGGGTGAGATTTCCCTGCAATTTATTGACGGAGGTAGGATTCCATCCTGTATGGGAACCAGAAGATACCAAGGATTCCATTCGAGAAGATGGCGAGGATTCCATCCCTGAAAAGCTCGCACAATTCTTCAATTTATTGTTTCTTCAATGACAATTTGCAGTGACAAAATTTTGAAGGTACGGATAATTTTTTGTTTAGATTGCCAAACTGTGTTCTCTTCTCATATAACAGATGGATTCACAAATGGCTTCAGTATCTGCTGCCTTTTTATTCAATGGTTTTAAGTGGAATACATGCTTTTGTTTTGCCCCTTTCCATTCTTTTGATTCCCAAATGCATCCCGTAAATAAAATTGTGCGAAAAAAATTATCTTGAATCTCTTTCTTTCCATGTGTGTGCTTGGGAATATGTCAGCTGTTATAGTTCTTTTATGGCATGATATGGTTGAAGAGTTTTATAGATATCTGATTTTTTTTAAACATTTTTTTATGTTTTTTTGTGTATGGCATAAATTTGCCATGGGCTGTCATTTTTCATGATGGTTTTCGATTTTGTGGGACCCCCAGGTTTTGCATAGCTTTTTTACTGTTCTCAGGGAAATGTTTCTTCTTGTGGGGTTTTCATGGTCCTGCTAGTGGTTTTTCTTGGGGCATGGTGAATATATATATGATCCTACTTTACATGCTTTTAAGGAGTGCTTTCTTAATGATTTGACAGATATTTTAAATGGCTATCATTTTCCTGTCTAGGGGGGGGGGGGGGGGGGGGGGGGGGAGGACTTTAATCTTATTCGTGGGTTAGAAGATTCCTCTTTTGGTACAACCTTGAAAGGGACTATGCATATGTTTAACAATTTTATTGAAAGACATTTGTTGGTTGATTTATCGATTGCTAGTACCCTTATTACGTGGTCTAACAATTGTACGTCTAGCCTTCATATGTCAAAGATTGACCGATTTTGGTGTCCGGGGAGTTGGTGGACGCCTTTCCTTGAGCTGTTATTCGAGCTCTTCCTAGATTATCTTCGGACCATGTTTCACTTTTACTCTTTTGCAAGTCTGTGAGTGATGGTCCGAAGCCTTTTAAGATAGAGATTGGGTAGCTGGAAGAAAAAGAAGTTATAGATCTAATTCGGAGTACGTCGAAAAATGCCACCTCAGATGGTTCGTTAGATTACCAACTACATAAGAAATTAATAAGTATTAAACAGAAGCTTATCGTGTTGAAGAGGGAGAATAGGTTCCACATTAAAAATAAAATTGATGAGGTGTTGCTTGAGATAGAAACTTTAGACTTATCTATTCAGCAGGAGGGAATTCTATCTGAAGAGACAAGAGTAGAAAGAGCTAACAAGTTGGGGATTTTAAATGAGTTACGAAGGGTGGAGGAGATATATTGGAGATAAAGGTCGAGAACTAAGTGGTTTAAGGAAGGAGATATAAATACCAAATATTTCCATGCACTTACTAGCTACAGGAGAAGATTAATGATTTCTCATATTTGATGATCCAAGTGGTTGATCAGGATGATGGGGTGGCAATGGGAGAAGTTGTGGTTAAGCACTTCAAAAGAGCTTTTACTTCAAAAATGTGTTGTACTCTGAAGTTTGATCGTGTTCTTTTTTTGGTTCTATCTCTTATATCTATGTCTTCTATTGAAAGGGAGGTCTCGATAGAGAGCTAATGGAAGCGGTCTTTGCCTTTCCATGGGACAAAGCCTGGGGCTCGGATGGTTTCCCATTAATCTTTTTCCAAAAGTTTTGGAACCTCATCAAATGAGAGCTACTTGAGATGGCTAGAGGATTTTTTATTCGACGGGAATTCTTTAAAGGGCTAAATTCCACTTATATAGCTCTCATCCTCAAAAAGTATGTTATTGTCGAATTATCAGATATTCGACCTATTAGTCTGCTTACAAACAAGCCTTTACAAAATTGTGGTTAAAATTTTGGCAGAAAGGTTGAAATCTCTGCTTCTTCAAGTGATCTCTAGTCCTCAATCTAAATTTCTTCAGGATAGATTGATTATGAATATTATTATTGTGGCCCAATAATGTATCCACACAAGGTGTTTAAGTCAAATTCCTAGGATTATCTTGAAATTGGACATGGAAAAGGCTTACGATAGAGTTGAGTGGGGGGTGCCAATTGAAATTATGAGAATGATGGGTTTTGGGGCTAGATGGCGAAATTGGATCTTTGGGTGTTTGTTGATTGCCCACTTTTCGGTTTTGTATAAGGTAGCCCAACAAAATTTTTTAGAGCATCGAGGCGTTTTTAAGGTAAGGTGATTATCTCTCACCTTTTTTATTTACTCTTTATGTAGAATGTTTTAGCCTTATGATAAGGAATGTGGTCAATAGAGGTAATTTCATATGCTTTCAGATTGCTAGTAGTGAACTTAGTATCTTGCATGTTCAATATGCGGACAATACGCTAATTTTATGTGGGCCTGAGGTGGAGCCAATACAAAATATAGCTACTTTTTTAAGATGATGTGGGTTAAAGGTAAATTTTGAAAAAACATCAATGATTGGCATCATCTGTGATGAATTGGTACTATCGGATTTGGCAGAAATGTTTAACTGTAGGATTGATTTGTTCCCTATCATCTATCTTGGATTGCCTATCTCGGATAGGAGTCTCCCTATTTCGGTGTGGGATAGGGTACTTCAACGTGTTCAAGTTAAGTTGGACCTTTGGAAGTATAAGTATCTTTCGTCTGGTGGAAGAGTTACTTTACTCCAATCTTGCATGTCAAACTTACCTATCCACCAGATATCAATATGCCAAATTCCTGCCTCAGTTGCTAAAGAGATTGAGAAGATGACGAGGAATTTCCTGTGGGGATCATTAGAAGAGACAATGAACTTCCATTTGTTAAAATGGGATCGGGTTTATACTCCAAAGAATGAGGGTTGTTTGGGTTTGAGAAGGATAAAATTGATTAACCAAGCCTTACCTTGTAAATACTGGTGGCGTAGCTTCACTTTAAAGATCATATGTGGTATAAAGTTTTGGAGACCAAATACGGTTTGGATAGACATGACATGTGAATTAGTAATAATAGAGGTGCTAATGCTTCAATTGTAAAGAAGGATATTGCCTTTTGTAAGTCATTCATAGCGAGAAATCTTTGGTGGAATATTGTTAACAGGGAACATATATTGTTTTGGCATCATACTTAGGTGGGAGACTATCATGTAAAATTAAGTTTCTTGTAGGAGACTACCCTTTAAAATTAAGTTTCTCGGATGTCTTCCATAGAGTGGTGGATCAAGATGCTAAGGTGGCAGATATTGTTGAAGGGCGAGGAGATAATCCCGTTTGAAATGTGACCCTGCGGTATAATAGGATTAGTGGAGAGGTCTTTGACCGATTTCGATCTCTTATGGAAATTCTAGATAAGGTCTACATCCCTTAAAATATGGGATGTAAAAAGCGATGAGCTATTTTCTATAAAGTCATATTACCGTATGTTGTTCCATGATAGATGACGCTGGTCACTCCCATTGGTCTCAAAATAAAATACTTACTGTTGATAATCTTGTGAAGAGAGGAAAGAGTTTGCCAAATATCTATCTTATGTGTAAGGAGGATGCGGAGTCCGTAACGCATTTGATCATTCATTGCTCCTTTGCATCTAAAATATAGGGCCATTTCTTTTTGCTTTTGGGCTTTCAACTGACGATGCCCCAAGAGTGTGTAAGGGTTATCTCGGAGTTGTCAATCCCTACTTACCCAAGATTGGATCTGTAATTTGGAAGATTCTCCGTGGCTTAATTCTTTGAGTGATTTGGAAGGAAAGGAATATATGTACCTTTGACGGAGTCAACTTTCCTGTTGGGAGATTCTAGACAAAGTCTTTCATTTTTTATGGTTTATTCTTCGTGTCTCCAAGGAAGGGAGTCGATGTTATCACTAACCTTCCAAATTTTATGATGATAGGAGTGGTGAAAAGTAGGCCGGTGAGCCCTCCTCTACATGGGACTTTGAAAATGAACTTTGATGGTAGTTTTCTAGGGATCCCAGGCCTTGCAGGTATTGGGGGTATTAGGCGAGATTGCTATGGAAATGCCTTTTTTAGTATCTCATGGCCAGTAGGGGAAACCACAACAAATAATGCTGAATTACATGCCCTCCCACAAAGTCTCAAGATTTTACAAAGTAAAAACTTGGGATTTTGTTGGCTAGTGGAGGGCGACTCTTTGAATGTCATTCAATGGTGCAAGAAGGAGTTGAGGGCTCCTTGGAAGCTACTACCGTTTTGGTAACAGGTTATGCATATTGCTTATATTTTTGTTGATATCCTTTTGCCACGTCTATAGGAAGGCTAATTCTCTTGTTAACTCTTTAGCTAATTTTGGTTCTTCTCTTCCTTCTATCTTGATTTCTGATGATGTAATCTCGTTTGTGTAATTATTAATAAATATTCTTGATATTTGTCAAAAATAAATAAATCTATTTTTGAGATGGATTTTAAGACTTAATTTTTAAGGACATGTAATCTCTAACATGGAGATCATGAATATGAAAAAGTAAATAAATTTTAAAAAATAGAAGTAATAATTCTAGTAAGAAAACATTTGAATCGTTAGTTTATATTGTTTTTAGATGGAACACCTACTTGCATCCATCTTAAAGATGGATGCTTTACACTTTCTGGACCGCATATGTAGAAGTGCAGTCCAGCCCACATGAAACAATTTTTCTTAGATAAATCATCGAATACACATGAAATTTTGACACATGATCATCGATGATGATCATGCTTCCAATATCGAACAAAACAATCACGTCTGTCTTTGACAATACTGTCACAAACATGCTAGTGTCAAAATTGGAAATCATGTAGCTAGTGTTGGAAAAATCGAACTGGCTCTAAATGGCCGGTCTCGAGTAACTGGTAAACCGGCTTAACAAGGCAAGTCCTGCCCGGTCCAAACAGTGTTAAAAAAATACAAACAAATCTAAAAATAAAAATAAAAAATATATTTAAAGCATGATTAAACAAAACACATCCAAATTAGTGAAAAAAAATTAAAAATTTTGATTTGTGCCGAGGAGTATTTTTTAAAATTTTCAAAAAAGATGAAAAAAAATAAAAACGAATTTTCATGGCCAAAACACTTGTCAATCTTTCTCAAAATGATTAAAAAAACATTCAAAAATACGTTATAAACAAATCCCTTATTTTTTAGGACTTTATATAAATTCTTTTGAATTTCTTTTAAAATACTCTGCAGGACCACCAAAACCCGATCAACCAGTGCTTGGTTCCTATTTGATCAGTCGGTTCTGCGTTGGACTGGCCAAGTTTGCAAACAAAGCATGTAACCACAAAAAAAATTAGGGAAAATTACATATACCTCCCAAACGTAGACATTCTAGACAACTTCTTCCCACCAAACTTTTTTTCGCAACTTTTACCCCAAAATCAAGTTTTATAGCAAATAATCCCCAAGTCAAAAAATCATATTTGTTTGGATAAAAATACCCTTCAGTCAAAAAATCACTTTATAAAGACAGTCTAACACTATGTAAAGGTGGTCCGGCACTTTATAAAGGCGGCTTGGCAATATTGGAGATCTAGCAATATTGGCGGTCCATCACTTTTTAAAGGCGGTCCGACACTTTTTTCTCTCAGTCCAACACTTTTTAAAGGCGGTCCGACACTTTTTTCTCTTAGTCCAACACTTTTTAAAGGCGGTTCAATACTTTTTAAAGGTGGTCCAACACTTTTTAAAAGCTGTCCATCACTTTTTAAAGGTGGTCCGACGTATTTTTCTCTCGGTCCGACACTATGTTCGTGAGTCCATGACCAACAAAATTTCTTCTATACCAAAGAGGACATTTTTGTCAAAAAAATATAACTTTTTGATTTGGGAAGAAAGGGGTATTTGCTATAAAAGTTCATTTTAGCGTAAACATTACAAAAAATGACTTGATTGGGGGGAGGTTGTCTAGTTTACTTCTCGGGGGTTTTGTAATTTTCCAAAAGCTTAGATACTCAAAGATCTTGCATGTCAAGCTCTAGGGGCTTGATTGAAAGCCCTAAATTGTCTTCATTAATTAGCATACAAAATGAGGAAAGTCTCAAAGATTTGAACTCCTATGGTTGGTCTATGTACATCTCTTGATCAGCTCACTATCGACGAACCCGTCTTTGCCATGGGCCTGAATTTCTCATCGTAATGAAACCCATGCTATTTAAAAAAAAAATAAAGCAATCAAATTGAATGTTTTAAAATCAAGCAAAATACAAAAACCAAATTAAAGAATAGAAAATAAAGGTAGGTAAGGAAAAAAGAAGCATACCTATTGGAGTCATAGGCATGAAACCCCGAGTAAAAAAAAGAATCTGACTAAAGAAACTCATATGAGTTCAGGAGGATAGCCAAGATGATGATATGACATTTTAGGTATTAAGTTAATCGATAGGGTTTTGAATGGCTTTCAGATGCATCCTTTTGGATCCATGTAATTTCCTTTGAAAAGCATTTTTTGAGAAAAGTATTTCTTATAAAATGTATTTTTGTTGTTTGGATAGTACATGGATGCATCATATTTCCATGGTTTTATTTTTATTTTTGTACTTTTATCGTTAAATGCTTGTGATTCTATTATTTATTATAATATCATTTTTTCATTAAATTTGATAAAATTTTTCTCTCAAAATTTCGCGATAATTTCTCTGTTTAAAGATTTTCAAGTAGATGCTCTCTCTAAAATTTTAAGATATTTTCTCTATCTAAAATTTCAAATTTTAAATAGTTTCCCTCTCTAAATTTCAAATTTTAAATAGTTTCCCTCTCTAAATTTCAAATTTTAAATAGTTTCCCTCTCTAAATTTCAAATATTTTCTCTTTCTAAAATTTGATATAGTTTATCTCTAAAAATTTTGACATAATTTCTCTCTCTAAAAACTTTAGGTCATTTTTCTCTCTGACATTGGATATAATTTCTCTCTATATATAAAATTTAAAATACTTTATCTCTCTAAAACTTAAAAGGGTGGATATTTTCTCTCACTAATAATTTTGAGATAGTTTTTATCTCTAAAATTTTTCAATTACTTCCTCTCTAAAATTTAAATTTTGAGATAGTTTATCTCTCTAAAATTTTGAGATAGTTTCTCTAAAAGTTTGAAATATTTTCTCACTCTTAATTTTCAGATACTTTGATTTCTCTAAAACTTAAAATTTAAGATAGTTTCTCTATTTGAAATTTGATAAAAATTTTCTCTCTAAAATTTTAAGATATTTTCTCTCTAAAAGTTAAAATTTGAGATAGTTTATCTCTAAAAATGTTTAGGTATTTTCTTTATCTAAAACTTAAAATTTGATATAGTTTATCTTTCTAAAAATTTTGAGATAGTTCTTCTCTTTAAAATTGTGGTAGTTTCTATCTCTAAGACTTAAAATTTGATACAGTTTCTCTTTGAAAATTTTGAAATAGTTTCTCTCTTTAAATATTTTCATGTATTTTTTTTTTCTAAAACTTAAAATTTGATATAGTTTATCTCTTTAAAATTTTGATATAGTTTCTCTCTCAAAAAAATTTCAAGTACTTTCCCTTTAAAAAACTAAAAATTTGAGATAATTTCTCTTTCTAAAATTTTGAGATAGTTTCTCTCTCTAAAATTTTGAGATAGTTTATCTCTAAAAAGTTTCAGGTACTTTCTCTCTATAGAACTTAAAATTTGAGATAGTTTATCTCTCTAAAAATTTTGATATTGTTTCTCTCTCTAAAAAATTTCAGGTACTTCCTATCTATAAAACTTAAAATTTGCGATAGTTTCTCTCGAAAAAACTTTTTGAGATAGTTTCTCTCTCTATAAAATTCCAGGTACTTTATCTCTATAAAACTTAAAATTTGAGATATTTTGAGATAGTTTCTCTTTCTAAAAATTTCAGGTATTTTCAATCTATAAAATTTAAAATATGAGATAATTTTTCTCTCTAAAAATTTTGAGATAGTTCATCTCTAAAAAAAATTTCAAGTATTTTCTCTCTAAAACTTAAAATTTGAGATAGTTTCCATCTCTAAAATTTTGAGATAATATTTCTCTCTCTCTAATATTTTAATATACTTTCTATCTCTAGAACTTAAAATATGAGAAAATTTTTCTCTCTAATTCTTGGGATGTTTTGGCATAATTAATTGTATTTTATAAAGTGGGCATCTCCAGGAAAATCTAACTCAAAATTAATTTTTGAGGATAAAGCCAAGGGTACAAATTTATTTATTTTTGGCTTGAAACGAGAGGAAAATAATTTATGACAAAAATACTTTTCTGTCCCAAAATTTTGATTCAAACTCTAGAAATGTGTCATTTCGAAAAATATTTCTAGAAATGTCTTTCCATATACTTAAACGTCCTAAGTGTTACAGAGAGGAAATATGGAGGTCTATGTTAGAGTCTCAGGTTTATTTCAAGAGAACTCTATGTGTCCATTGATATATGAATATAAATATTTACCTACACAAGCAAATAATATATAATAAAAATCGAAAGTAACATATACACCCACACAAACCATAAATACCATATAGTATTCTTATCTGTCCCATACATATTAATTATAGCATGCACCTTTCATACTAATTCGAAGATGCTTTAAGAGAGAGTACGTGGGGTTTGGAGATTAAATTGGGGAGAAAAGTAGTTGGATCTTCAAGTGCATAACAATATGAATATAAGGATAAATAAATTCATGAATGAAAGCTCAATTCATTTTAGACTCGCTGGTTTATTTTAAGTTCTTTAAGGCACCGGAAAGTATGATAAGAGGATATGAAGTATTGATTACTCAAATGCTTTGCAAAGGGGCATTGAAACACAACCCAAGATTTTACGCACGGTTGGATGCCACCATCAAGGATTTATTTAGGGAAACAATCATGGGCCGTCTGGTAAAGAACTATGGAGTTGGGGTCATCTCAAGTGGCCTAGTACGGGTGGCAATGGATCCGGTCCCTACCCGAGACCCGATAACCAGGCCCGACCCAGGTTCAGGTATGAGTCTAAAATTGGACCTGGTGTGTCAGGTTCTGATCCATGTGGACCAGACCCGTATATTGTTATTATTTAAATTATATTTAATATATGATATTTTAATAATTTTTAAGTAATATTTAAATAAATGTAATTGTATATTGTTAGTTGTAATATTTAAATTATATATATATATATATATATATATATATATAGATATATAATATAATAATTAAATGGGTGTCGTTTCTACAAGGTTGCAACCTCAAACAATCCAATTAAGGTGCACCTCCAAATTTTATTATAACATGTCATTTTGGTATTAGAAATTTTTATGATAGTCTGAAAACCTATTTTTATATCTAATTATAAAATTATAAAATAAAAAAAATAGTTAACATCAAGTAGATCTATAAACATATAAAAATATTGAAAATGGGCAGTCTAGATAATGTATTGCAAGATGCACTAGTTTTCGGACTCAAAAATATATATATATTTCATATTCATACATCTTGATGGCGAGATGATCAATTAGAAGATTTTTCAACATTAAAACAATTTTTTCCCATGGATATTTTAAGTGCATCTTTAATTCTACATTTTAAGGTTGCAACTTTATATAAACTTTTTTTAATTTAAATACATTTAAATATTTGTATTTTATTTTAGGCCCGGTCTGGGTCCTAACCCGACCCGACCCGTTTCGACCCCAAGAACGCTCGATGGTATGGTGCTCCTTCTTATCCTTCGATATTTTATATTATAGAGTTTTGGAGACTTTAGAGAAAGGAATGGGGTTGACAGGGCAGAGATGATCTCAAATGAAAATAGTGGCCGAGGGTGTAAAAATGGTAACTGGTTTCTAGATGGCTCCGGCTACAAAAAGCTTCATAAAGACAAGAGGTCAGCTCGGGCAAAAACACATCCAAGCCTTAGGAATGGAAAGTAAAAATAAGGTCAGCTCGAGCAACAACAGAACCAAGCCCCCGGAACAGAGGGCAGGACCATGGCAGGCTTGAACAATAGTAGATCTAGACTTTAGCAATAGACAAAAGCTTGAGATCTTCGCCAAAGAGAGAAAAACAGTTAAGACAGCTGAAAGAACAGAAAGGGGGGCTTGAAGGAGCCGACATAACTTGTTTCCGATGGTACGAATCCAATATTGGTTTAGCAAATTGATCAAAGAATTGCTCGCAGGCAAGAAGAGACATGATTGAGCAATATCAAAGCAACATACTTGATCATATAGGAACATGATAGGGCATAGATGATCTCAGGCTCTAAATTATAGTATCAGATTTATCTTAAGAGAACTCTCAGTGTCCATTGATACATGAATATACAAACTTGTCTATAAAAACAAATAACAAATAGTAAGAATATAAAGAAATCATAATCACCTATACTACACATAAATACAACATACTACACCAACCATTCCCATACATATTGCTTATAGTATACTCCTTCCGCACTATGTGGATAATATATACTTTCCTTAACCGTCTAGGAGTATTAGACTTATATGTGGTGGTATCTTGAAAGGATTAAGGATTTGAGTTAATATTTGAAAATTTGTGGATACAGAGAAACCTAGGGATTTATAATGCTGAATGGATATAATAAGAGTAATTAATTTAGGGGTGGCAATGGGTTGAAGTTATCGGACCCGGACCTAGACCTGGACCCGAACTCAGATTCGACCTAACCCAAAGTTATTGGACCTAGACCTAGACCCGACTGGACCGGACCCGAAGAGACCGGACCGGACCCGAAGTTATCGAACTCGGACCCGATTGGACTTGACTCAAATATAAAAAAATGAAAAATGAAATATTATGTTAAATATATGCATATATTATTTAAATATTACAATTAAAATATATAGTTGTATGTATTTAAATATTCTTAAAATATTATATATTAGGCAGAATTAAAAAAATAATATTATTCAGATTGGGTTGGGTCTAGGTTGGGTCCACATGGACCCGAACCTGGGTCAGGTCTGATCGTTGGATCACGTCCAGGTCCATTGCCACCCCTACTAATTATTATAAACTATGCCTAATTGGGTATGATTTATGGCATGGTCATGAAGTCAAAAAAAGGGAGAAACCTAGCATGTGCTAAGCTTACGCGAGTTGTGATGGAAAAAAAGGTAGAGAGGAAAATCGAACTGGCGTTAGGCTTTGTCGATTGTTATAGAAGAGAGAGAGACAAAAATCGAGCCAGCATTAAGCTTTGCCGACTGTGACAGAAAAGGTGAGAGAGAAATCCAACTGGTGCTTAGCTTCACCTACTGCAACAGAAGAGAAGGAAAGAGAGAGATCCAGCTAGCGCTAGGGTTCATAGACTGTAACAAAAGAGAAGGAGAGAGAGAAATCTAGTCGGTATGCCGACCGCAACAGAAGTGAAGGAGATAGAGAAATCCAGACACGCTGGGCTTCACCTACTGCCATAGAAGTGAAGGAGATAGAGAAATCCAGACACATTTGAGCTTCACCGACTGCATTAGATGAAGAACGAATGGAGATAGAGATGAGAAGAGGAGAGAGAAAGAGATAGAGATGAGAAGAAAAGAGAGAAAGAGATAGAGACGAGAAAGAGGGAAGAAAAAGAGATAAAGACGAGAAAGAGGGAAGGAGAGATAAAAAGGGGAGGAGAGATAAAGAGAAAAGAAGAAGAGAGATAAAGATAGAGATGAGAAAGACGGGAGGAGAGGGAAAGAGATAGAGATGAGAAGAAGAGAGAGATAGCTACAAAAATTAGAGGATGAAAGAGATAGAGATAAAGACATGAAGAAGAGAGAGAAAGAGATAGAGACGAGAAAGAGAGGAGGAGGGAGAAAGAGATGGAGAAGAGAAAGAGGGCGGGCGAGAGAGAGGGGAATTACATAGTAATTATTATAAACTATACGTATGATTTATGGTATGGTCATGGAATCAAAAATTCCAGTTGTTACCTCATAATTTAGGTTCTAAGAGGGTCTATTACAGTTTGAGCGTAGGGGGTAGGCATTTGGATGAATATCCATGATTTCATTATCAAATCGCATAAAATTACATACCAACGAACTTATAACCATTGTAGAAGGCTCTAGACAAATACTGAACTAGTTTAGTATGAGATTGACCAAAAAATCGATGAGTATATTGGGTATGGTACAGTGTGTGCCATGTGCAGTATATATTGTGCTAAAAGCAATGGACCTGGTTGGAATCGACGGATTTGCTCAAAAGAGGGTCATAACTTTCAAATGGCCTATCATAACACTATCAATCTATCCTGATTTTTGGACCAATGGAAAGCTTGGTCAATTTCCTATGAGATGGTATGGGCTTATTTAGATGAATATCAACTGGGTTTATAGTTTTGACCTAAATTTCACGTAGGCAAGCCCGACCCGGATCCGACCGTATCCGATTGGACCCGATCTAAAAATAAAAAATATATATATTTAAATATGTAAATATATACATATATTATTTAAATATTATAGTAAAAAATATGTAGTTATATTTATTTAAATATTATATATTAAATATTATTTAAATAATAACACTCTTCTGATAGAGGACCCGGACTTGGACCCGGACCCGGACCCAACTTGTCAGGTCCAATTTTTTGACGCGGACTTGACTTGAGAAGTCCAATTTTTTGACCCATACCCAGACTCGGGTCGGGTTTGGACATCAGGTCCCGAGTTGGATCTGGGTCCATTGCCGCCCTTAGTTACAGAGTGCGGGTGTTATTTAAGTAATTTGACCATTTTACTGTTTGGGAAGGCTTCTAGGTGTGTTCTAGGGGCTCCAGAATCAATGCCAAATAACCCAGCAAATTTTAGGCCTTTGTGGTTGTCCCTCTTGGATATTTGTTACGTACTCTGAGCTGAATGAATGTGAGAGGAGGAGGCACCAATACCAATAGGATACAAAATATGAAGGAGAAAAGAGATTTTGCAATCTTTAAGACCTAGGCAATGGTGCAGGAGCGATAGTGTACATGAAGTTTTAATATTTGAAAGAATCAATTAGTAAAGGGAATCTCATGGTGTTAAATGGGCCAGCGATTGGCAAATGAGTGGAAAGAACCTCCAAGTGAGAAATGGACCATCAGTTTGCAAGTGAAGAGAACCTCATAGTAGGTGTGGGTGTTGGCACCTAAAATTTGTTCAGTTCTTGGTCCTGATCATAGAATCCTATCCTAGACCAAGCATAGCATAGACAATTCACATGCACCAAGGCTTCCAAATTATCATAATATGCCTTGAAACATAGTCAAATTGCATCAAATATTGATGATAGTGACAATGCCGATATTGTTGATAGTGATGATATCGATATTGAAAAGAACTTCATGGTATGTGTGGGTGTAATCACCTAAAATTTATTCAGTCCTTAGTACTGATCATGGAATCCTATCCTAGACCAAGCATAGACAATTCACATGCATCAAGGGTTCCAAATTACCCTCACTTGAAACATACTCAAATTGCACCAAATATTGATGATAGTGACGATGTCGATATTGAAAAGAACCTCATAATATGTGTGGGTGTAGGCAAATGAAATTTGTTCAGTTCATGGAATCCTATCCTAAGCATAGACAAGACACATGCATCAAGGTTTCTAAATTTCCAAATTAGCCTCATATGCCATGAAATATAGTCAAATTGCAATACATTCAAACTCCACCCAACTGATGAACAAGTCTTAACTATCTAAGTCTAGTGCCCCTTTGATATACCATTCGAATTTTATGGCCGATTTACATAACATATTGCATAATTACATCTAGGTTCACTAGATCCGGCACACTATGCATTAGATCAAACAAACCTTGCACTATACCTTTTTTTTTTGTGCTCAAATTGAACTACTAATCCTCAAGTCAGTGTAGAACCTTGCGGAACATGTCTACAGCCATTTAGTACTCGATTTGATGATGAATTCAAGGTCATTCATCCAAAACCCTATCCCTTGACCTCATTCCATAAAGGAAAAAGTTCATACTAGGTCGTAACCTTATATGTAGAAATTAAGTTGTAGGAATCTATACTGTTCATTTTATTTAGATAGTGTAGATTGTAGGCTATCTTAAAAGACATGCCATTTACGGATACTATTTTAAAAGATGTGTTAAATCTACATCGTCTAAATAAAATAAATGATGTAGAGTATTGCAACTTAATTTCTATGAACACCATTGTAACCCTACATAAATCACACCCATCTATAAATACCCCTTCTTTGAACTCAATTTAAGGGATCTTAAGAGGCCATAACTCGTCTCCAAGCTCCTAGAATCCTAACATGAATCACAAAGCTCTCCTTTCCGCTTCTAAGTTATCCTGAAATATAAATTGGCACTACGAAACCTTTAAAACCCAAATTAGCTCTTGATAAATCCAATCTTGGCATCGTCATCATCGTCAAAGCCCTTTCATAACTAATTAGGGTCGGCTACACGAATTCTGATCCATCAGGGATACCCTCAGTGAGGTCATGCGTCCCCATATCTTTTCTCACCACTTCCAATCATGTCCTTTTGGGCTACCCCTTGCCCTTTTTTAACCTCCTACTAACCCCAAACTTAGCATAGTTTATCTAATTAACTCTAATCCACCCAATTAAACACCAATCTCCAAACCTACGTAATCTAGAATCCGTTGATCACTCTCTATCTACAATTTTTAAGGCCCTAATCTATTACGCTTTCACCCAATTTTGGTCTTAAAACCCAAAGTCTTCCCATATACCACTCCACGTTTGTATAGAGCCTAGGCTCTAAACAATCAAATTAGAGCCTACCTTCAAATAGTGTCAAAAAATGTGATTTTAATATTGAAAATCTTTCTGATAGCCTTAAAACATATTTTCATTTTTAGTTATAAATTTTAAAGCTTCAAAAATAGTGTAGATCGACATATCTATGAAAACTTGAAATTTTTGAAACTTGACGGTAAACAAATGCGTACAAAATACACTATTTCCAAAACTTGAAATCCATTTTCTTCTCATGTCCATGCATCATGATGTCAAGATGATCAATTTGAGGATATTTGGGAATCAAAACAATGTCTTCTGGTGAAATTTTTTATATAAGCTCTAATTTGATTGTTTAGAGCCTCAGCTCTATATAAACTTTTCCCTTAAAAAATAATCCCTATATTTTATGGAAAAAGTTTATAGAAAGGGGAGGCCCTAAACAATCAAATTAAGGCGCACATCGATTCTAAACATTCCTCAAATCAATCATCTTGACTTCAAGATGTATGGATATGAGAAAAAATGGATTTCAAGTCTTGGAAATAGTTCATTTTGTAATGTATTATCTGGATCGTCAATTTTCAATATTTTTAAGTGTTCATAGATATGCTCGATCTGCATTTTTTTTTAAGTTTTAAATTTTTTAATTTGAGATAAAAACAAATTTTTAAGCTATCACAAAGATTTTCACTGCTAAAACAATACCTCTCGATACTATTTGAAGGCGCGTCTTCCTTTAAATGCTTGGGGCTTCAACCTTATACAAACCACACCCATATCTTATATTTTGCATTTAAAACGTACTTTTATAAAGCAAATGGTATATTTTGAATTATTTTTCTATACATCAGAGCTCAAATGTAGTAGATTGATACTTCTTACCATCAAATACCTATAATAAATAAATAAAATTATCGTAATACCCCTAAATATTGTAGGGGTATATTTTATTATTTATTATTTTTAAGTTTTCAGGAATTGAGTGTAAAATATGAAAAAATCTAAAAAAAAAAAAAGGGAATTTTTTTGTGAATATATCTGCCAATGCTAATGTAATAATTGTTATGATGATGATAGGATATAAGGGTGTTAATGGAGCCAGTCTCAGTGTAAGGCAAACATCCAGACATAGAGGTCCAGACCTAGCCTTATCAAAGTAGTCATATAGGTCCGGGCCGGGCCAACTTAGTAGAATTATTTGTGTTTCTTTATTATCCCCTTGTCCCTTATTTTTTAGAGAATACTTTATTATCCCGTTGTCCTTTATTTTTTAGAGAGACGGTAATGTGTGAGAGAGATGTAGCTTTAGAAAGAGATATGGAGTTTGGGTTTTAGAGAGAGAGATGGAGTTTAGGTTTTAAAAAGAGAAATGGAGTTTTGAAAGAGAGAGGGTGATACGAGAAATGGATGGAGTTTTAGAGAGATATATAGAATTTAAATAGGGTGTCATTTAGTGTTTGTTTGAGACAAAAATTTATGATAGGGTCTAGAGAGTTGTAAGATAGAAAAGATGAAGATTTTTTATTTAGGAGTAATATTTTCAATTTTTAAGTATGATATGGACGGTATAAATAAAAAATAATAAGATTTTTTATTATTATTATTTATTCATGTAAAAGCAACATACACAAATAAAAGAAAAGGAGGAGTTGGGGTGTCTCGATATATATAAGCCGGGACCCACCCAAGCTGCATCTATCAAGAATTTTCGAAATTACCCATCAAAGCGTGTACATGAACTAGGTAAAAAGACTAAAATACCGCTCACTAATCACTTTAATCCACACATATCTCAAACAACGTTCATCCCATCCTAGCATGCAAACACCTGTTTATTTCCTAGGCACAAACATGCCCTTCCCACTTAACCAAATTACGAAAATATCCTCGCTGGAGGCGCTAGAACCCGGCAGTGAAGGGAAACCCTGTTGAGCCTAGCCAGCTTCCCCCGTTAATAAAATCGCCTACCGTAAATTGCTTAGCCTCAGATGCTGATGTAATTACCTTGTAGCCCTTCCACTTCACCCTTCCCGACGTCCCGGCCCCGGCACCGGTGTTCTGATACTCGCCGTAGTACAGCGTATTGAGGGCGAAGTTGCCGTTCCACTCGTGCCAACCTGCCGGGTTTATGACATCGCTAATCGTGGATTGCATTATCACAGTTCTCGAATACTCCTTCCATGGCCGGCCCAAATACGTCGGGAAAGAGCTCTTCACGGGGGCAAGGTCAGAGTCCGCACTGATCCTGCATTTGTGGATTGAAATTCCAGTGTTTTGATTCGGGTCCTCCCGGCCCTGTGCTGTTACCATGTTCTTTTGGCCAGAGTTGGGGCGCCGAGCAAGGATGTCACAATTCTGGAGGACTGCAGCAGCATTTCCAAAGATGAAATCGACGGTGCCGTATATGAAGCATTCGCGGTAGAACTGGCGGAGGGAGTGGACGTAGAGAGTGTCTTGGTAGGCGATCATGTCGCAGCGATAGAAAGCAGAAAAGTCTGAACCAACACGGAGGGCCACCGCTTGATGTTTCGAGGGGCCAGCGGTGTTCTGGAAGGTAATGTCCCGCGCGAGGAAGCGTTCGCCGACGGCGGCTGCCAAGCACCCAAAGAGACAGAGATGGTTAGTGTTACTTAGGGGTGTTAACATGCCAGGCTGCGATGGCCTGCGGGATTTCTCAATTTAGGCCCATAGAGCTTTTGGGCCGGCCCAAAATTTTTCATAAGTTGTTAAATGAAATTTTCGTTACGTTCATAGTAGGACTGGGCCCTGTCCTACTTTTTGGCTTCCAGCCACATAGGCAAGATATCTTACTGGACCCAAAATTAATTGTTCACGCCCGGGTATACATTAATGACTTCGGGCTTGGTCGGGTCGGGCCAAACCCTGCACATTAACAGCTCTAGTGTTGCTTCTTTGATTGACATAACCCAAAATTATGGTGAGATGGATATAAGATTCGCTTATCCGAAACGAGACCTCTATAAACTTGAAATACAGGGTAGATGCCTGAAACAATTAGTAGTTTGTAGTAAATGATCCTGTAGTTCGACTCTTAGAAACAACGCTTGAAAAATCGAACCGGACTTGGAAACCAGTCAAGGGCTGGGTCCGAGTAACAGATAAATCGGCCAGTTAAAAGTGTTAAAAAAATAAAAAAATAAAAATTTCAAAAAGAGTATACTTAAATCATAATTAAACTCCAAATGAAGTTGAAAAGTAAGTGAAAAAGTGGATTTCAAGAAATCGATTTATGCCTAAAGGTATTTTAGAAATAATCTACAAACCAAATTGTAAAAATAAGTAATGATAGCTAAAACACTATACAATCATTACCAAAATAAAAACACATTACAAACAAATCCTTTATTTTTTAAGACTTTCTATAGTTTTTACTTTTTAAAGAAAATATCAGGTTCACCCAGTGTTTGCAAAATCGAACCGGAACGGTTAACCGGTCATGAGGCTGGGAGTCCGGTTTGAACCGGAACCGGATTAACCGGAACGGTTAACAGAACTAACCGATCAAGTAGATTTTTTTAAAAAAAAATAGGTCAAATCCTCCCCAAAAAAATTTAAAAAAAATTTAGAAAAACTTGGATTAAGTATGTACTATCATATTACATACATTTATCTTATAAAAAAAAAATTGAAACAACTTTTTATATAATTTAATATTTGAATATTATGGAGATATGCAAGACAATTTATAATTTCACATAAATTCAAGTGATGAAGTTACAAAGTCCAACTAACAATTGATGATGCAACAATATATGCTTCTATATTGTTTTAATGTTGATGTTGAAAAATATTGTATTAATGTTGAAAAACCCTTTAATATGGTTTAGAGTTGGGTTTGAGAGCGTAATTTTTTTCTAGCATGATGTTCCTAGTTTTTCGAAGGGTTGTGAGGAGAGAGCACCTCATTTACTCAGCAACTTGGTTATCAAATGTAGGTTGTGGGTCAAGGTGTTAAATGTTGCTTGAAATGGCCAAATCGATTTTGAAATGGCCAAACCTCATTTACTCAGTACACTTTTGAGTTGGGTTTTAACATGATATATATATATATATATATATATATATATATATATATATATATATATATATATATATATATATATATATATATATATATATATATATATATAAGATGGCAACTTTAAAATATAGAATTCACATGCATACTAACAAACGGTTAATTTTTTATCCATTTCAGCATGTGGAAACATGAGAGATGAGTAAAACACTTTTTAGTTTCTACCTCTTTTTTTCATGGAGGCTAATAAACAGATTTAAGGAGTATGAAGTTGCAACAAATAATAGATAGCTTGTAACAAATAAAAAAACAAATTAGACGAAAATATCACAACTAAACAAGAAGTTGAGAACACAGACAACAGTAACATGCACAAAAAATAACCTTAAAAAGAAGTAAAAAAAAATTCTCATATACATCACAAAAAAAAATATTTTTATAAAAAATATATATAACATTAAAACCACTCCAACAAGCTCACCAAAAATATATCACATTAAAAAGAAAGAAAATATTTTTTTTCTCATATTCATCACAAAAAAATATATTTTTTGTAAAATAAATAAATAACATAAAAAAAGATCCAAAAAGCTCAACAACAATATATAAAATTTTTAAAAAACAAGAATATTCATATTCATCACAAATTTTCTCATATTCATCACAAATAATATACTTTTATAAAAGCAACACGTAATTTTATTAAAAAATAATTTTTTTAAGAACCCTAAAATCGAGCCAAAGAACACATAAAGTTTAGAGTCAAAATCAACCCCAAATCTTTCATTTTTTGAACAAATTGACATGGGACATGATAGATACTTTAATTAAGATTCAAATGCCCCAAATTTCATGAAGATTCATTCACTATTGAGATCTTTATTCAAAAAATTACGGATTTTCACTTCACGAAAATTCCAGGAAAAAAACATTGCAAAAAAAAATTGATATAAAAACATTTAATCAATAGTAAATCAAAATAACTAGTTTATTTGATACATGAGGCCTTTATGATCAAACTTCAGTGACCAATTTGATAAAAATCGACTAATTGATCCATCAGAAATCAATTTGTTTGAATAAAAAACAGTTCTTCTAGCAGCAGTATTTCAGGCCCAAAAATACCTCAAATCTTCATCGTTTTGGAAAAATTGAAATATATGAACATTGAATCCTTAACAATTAATCAAAGCCCTCCATTTTTATGAAACTCTATGAGGTATTGAAGATGCATTTGATAGAATGGCGGAAATTTCTAATTTTCAAAAATCCCATTTTCAATCTGCCAAAAACTCTTTGTTTTTGGAATTTTGATTCAATAATCAACGATTTATAGAAACTTTTTGGTGTATAACATCAATAGTTGACCGAAAAAAACAAAAAATATGCAAAAAAAAGCTACAAAATCTTGTTCTATGAAAAATAACGGGCCTGTATCAAATAACAACCGTTATTTGATGCGTTGAAAACGTCATTATATCGGGCGTTAAAACGACAAACCCAACCGACTAGGAAAAACCAGCCGCTTTAGACTAAAAACTGCTGGTTCGACCTCGAACCGGCCGGTTTGTGCCGATTTTTTTTAAAGAGTGTCATCTTATGAGGTGTGCCGTAAAACCGGCCCTAACCAAACTTGCCACCCCACTGGTAGCGATCTAACCGGCTAGTTTTGCGAACACTGATCAACCAATGCCCGTCACCATTTGAACCAGTCAAAATCAGATCAGCCAATGCCCGATTCTGATTTGACACGCCTGTTCCGAGTTGAAGTGGCCGACTTTTCTAACAATGCTTACAAGTCTTGGCCGAAAATTGAGAAGCCAAACAGTCAAATAACAGTCACTATAGAATCACAGTCCCCAAGTCCCGCACCATTTTGAATGTGGTTTAGGACTGATGCTAGGTCAGGAAATTCAAAACAAATCTTTAATACATCAGATGAGATGTTAGATTAAAGAGGACACAATATATCAAAACAAATAATCCATATTTCCAAATTTATTTGTCCATATCCTTGCAACACATGGAAGACCAGAGAGGGTCTGTCAGGCTCATGGGGCGTCTCGTATTTTAGGTCATGATGGGACCGTGGTTCATGGTATATAGTCAGGCCATAGGTCATTATGCGACCATGGTTCATGGTATCTAGTCAGGACATTGTGTAGGACTGACAAATGTTCAGCTAAAGGTGTAAGAGAAATTTCTTTTTGATTATGACTGGTTTGGGTTGGACACAAAGTTTGAATTTTCTTTTTTTTTTGTTTTTTGTTTTTTGAAGTTTGGAGAAAACTTCATTTTACTGTTTTACCCTAATGTAATTAACAATACATTTACAACCACCCAATTTAAATCTAAATGTGACTTCTTCATATGGAAAGGAAATAGTCTATTTGTATACTTTTTTCAAGAGTAATTGTCATTTCACCGTCTATAACTTCGTTCCAACCATGCTAAAAAGTAAATTACCTCTCGAGATAATCCTTGCAAAGCATATTAAGACTTTGGCAATGGCAATGGCATGGATTTGGGATAGCCCAGCCTTAGCCCTAGCCTGACCTTTGTCCTTATAAAGCTAAGCAAAAAACTAATGAAAAGAAATAAAAGAAAAAATAAAGAAAAAAGAGGGTCATGCTTGGCCAGTTGAACGGGCCAGAACTGGCCCTAGCCCGGCCTAATGTCACAATTTGTGGCCCAAACCCTATTTTTTTATGTTGGGCCGACTGTGCCAGGTCGAAGCACTCTGCCCATTGCCATCCCCACTAGAAATGAAAAAACAATAGAAATATAAAAAAATAAAGAGAAAGAAAAATAAAATTCACAAAACAAAAGCATGCCCAATCACCCAAATTTTAGCTTGGAATCAGATAGAAAAAAAACCATTCCATATGATGTTTGGCGCAACATGGGAACATCCACCAATCCTTTTAGAGAACACATGGTTAGATACCTTTCTAGATTAGGATACAACAGTAGATTATGTATACATATAGAATCCAATGTTTTAAAACTCAGATCGGTTGAACAGATCATTCACCTACAGATCCACATCAAATCGCCAATAGACAATTTGGATCTGATATAGACCGGTCCGAATCAACAATCAAGAAAATATTAAAAATTAAGCAAAATAAAATAGGAATTATTGGCTGAAGATTTAGAGGGGCACTAAAAAATATAAATTAGTCTTATAAAATAAAAAATATTATAAAGAGGGGATTTTAGGCAGGATTAAGTATGACCCTTACTATCTCCAAACAAATTTAATGTATATTGATTCTTATCCAAAACGATAATCCAGATAGAAAATCGGATCGTTTTAAAATATTGCATCTTTGACATGCGGATCAGAAATGGATTGTACAAATATGGGAAGAACATTATCCAAGGCTGAAACCCGTGGGTATCCTCACGAGAAATAGACAATATTGGGAAGATAACGTATGTGATTAATACTTGATTCCTGACATTTTCAGTGCACGCATGTGGCGAAATTCTCTTTCCTTGTGAGGCGCAAATACAAAAGCGCACACACATACATGGCCACAATGAATGTTGTCGATTCTATTATTCTTATAAGTGACAAGAGTCAAAGTTAAAAAAACAATTTTCGACTTCATAATTAGCTTAAGCTTAAAAATATAACGAATCGGAGTGATTGTGGCTTTCTTGTAATAAAAATAAACAATTTCATTATATACAATCATGTTTGTTAAAAATTAATAAGTAAAGCAGTTAATTAGGTCGATGCAAAACAATTTTGACCAAATTTGGATTACAAGGTTACGGGAATTTAAGCCTACGAAATAACATATCCTTATCCGCACTGTTTTACATTTGATAATAGCTACGGTGGAGCAAATTTCTTAAGGCAAATATAAATCAATGTAGCAAATATAAATCAATGTAGGAAACCGCTACATGAAGACGGTACTCTGCCTTGGGCAAGATAGTAACTCGGACCAGTTAAGACAGAGGTACAACCAAGGTTAAAAAGCGTTAAAAATAAAAACAAAAAATATGAAAAATATATTTAAAATAATATTAAACAAAATAATGAGGTTAAAAAAAAAGTGAAAAATAGATTATGAAAAATCAATTTATGATCAGAGGTCTTTTAGAAATAATCCAAAAAAAGAAAAATGTAAAAATGAATATTCATGGCCAAAATACTTTTCAATCTTCGTCAAAAGGACGCGGTTAGCATGCGACCAACCCACATGTTGTAGAAATGTGGGCTTGGCAATAAATATGTTTTTTAATTATAATTTGATCTTAATTTTTAACGAATATATAATCTTTAACATGGAAAGTATGAATACGAAAAAGAAAAAAAAATAAAAAATTGGAAACTATAAATAATTATTATATTAAGAAAGCATTTGGACCGCCAGTTAAAATTGTATTTAGATGGACCATCTATTTGCATCCATCTTTAAGATGGATGCTTTATACATTTGGACCACATATTGTACAACTGCGGTCCAGCCCCGCATGAAACAATTGTTCTTTCTCTTTTTACTATTTTGCAAAAGTTATGGTGTACGGGTTCCTTGGAGATCACGAGATGATTCCATTCTAGACTAATACTTCACATTTATGTCCAACTAGGGCTTTATGGGTGTGGCTTTAATCTATGAAGTGGAAACACTAGTGAGTATTCTGTTCTGTGAAAATATGCATCAATGATGACAGAAAAAGACAATTCAACCAGAAAAATAAAGCCAATATTATAAGGGCATATGGTAATGGAAGGTGTATAGGTTGGGTACTAACAATCTGGAGTACTTTATAAAAGTGAAAGGGAGGATTTCAGAGCATTTTGTCGGTTGCTTTCGAAACCAGATCTGAGTGTGATCCCATTTTTCAAATTACAAATATTCTGACCCCAAAAGCAACATTGAGGAACAACAAAACAAAAAAAAAAAGCCAGTGTTGTCATTTTCGCTTCGGGGCCTTTTTTTTTTTTTCAGTTTGGTGGACAAAATAATGACACAATTCAGTGTTTTGGCTGATTCGATTTGGATGAAGGCTTTGAAATTTTTAAAAACTTGTAATATAAATAAAGAACATTTATATATATATATATATATATATAACATTTAAATAATAAAAATTTAAAATTCAAAAAAGAAAAAAGACAATTATGTGCTTAGGCCGAAGATTATGAATAAGATCAAAGCGGACCGTAGAATATACTTGTATTTAAAAAAGGCAATTTGTGCTTCGGCTGAATAGGCTGAAGCTTCGATCTAAGAGGCCGAATCAAACTGAAGCAAGTTGAGGTTGATGCATCTAAACTTTGCCTTGCTTTAGCCTAGACCGAAAATCCTAAGACTTCGACCTCTTCAGCTGAAGCAAAGTGAATTTAATAACATTATATCAATTAATTTTTTCCCTCACCCCATTATTTTTGTATATACGTAATGCTTTTAAATGTAAATATTAGTAAAGCCTTAAACTCATAACTCATCGAAAAATTGAAATTCAAGTATCAGAAAACCTCTACATCAATCATCTCGGCTTGAACATTATGGTTGTGAAAATAAAATTAGATTTCAAACTCTAAAAATAATATATATTGTATCATATTACCTATTTCGCCCAAAAAATAAAAGCTTATAGATCCAGAAGATCTATACCATTTTTGAGTTTCGAATTTCATTATGGGTTCTAGAAATTGATTTTAAAGCCATAATGGAGATTTCCATTATGTATCCATTCACTTAAATTTATTTCTTTATTTTATTTTATTTTGAATCTAATCAACTCACCTACAGTGGCGGACCTGAACGTTGTGCTCCCATCCTTCACATTCTTGCTTCCAGTTATGATCGTCTTCATTCTTCCATCCCCCAAAAACATTATATTCGTCTTCTTCTTTGGGACCTCCACATTTTCCCTATACACCCCCGCCTTTATCCTAATCACGTATCTCTTACTGCTCTTTTCCGGGGCCGCGGCCACTGCGGCAGCCACCGTCTTGAAATCGCCACTCCCGTCGGCGGCCACAACGACATTGGGTGTCACGGAACTCGACTGCAAGAGTCTCCGATCACCGGCTGACATCCATGCAGGAAAACCGTCCTCACCAGCAAAACTCTCTGGAAGGTTGTTCTCCTCGAGCTTTCGACCGGCAGCTGACCTTTCAGCGGCCATGTCTGTGTCTGTCATGTTTTTTATCATGGCTAACGCATTGCTAATGAGTTTCTCGACGTAAACGCAGCCACCGCTTATGA
The DNA here is from genome assembly GCF_054954075.1 of Amborella trichopoda. NCBI lineage: Eukaryota > Viridiplantae > Streptophyta > Magnoliopsida > Amborellales > Amborellaceae > Amborella > Amborella trichopoda. The sequence goes on from NC_142348.1 coordinate 7,221,430, forward strand.
TCTTCCGAACGCCGCCTCCCTTTATGTGCGAAAAACCGTCCAAACAAGTCTCCTGATTCGTCATCGCCCCGCTCAGAAGTGTCTTGAGATCGCTTGCGTGGTCCGATATGGACTTTTTCGAAGGATAGAGCTCCAACTCCTCATCAGTTTTACGGAGTTCGTCGAGCGTCTCGTCGACGAGCTCCAGGCAGTCGTGCAGGGCAGTGTGCTCCGCCTCCAAGACGTCCTTCCGGCCGTAGAGCTTCTTGAGCTTGAAGTACGCATGCTCCCCGGCCGTAATCGAGAGGTTGAGAGCGGCCTCGATGACGTCTTTTTGGCTCGAAGCTTTCTCCGCGGCGGCCGGAAATGCAGAAAGAGAAGAGAAGCATAGCTCAGGGTAGAGGGTGGAGGAGCATGCAGATTTGACAACGGCATGGAAGGCGGGCTCCGGTTGGGCTTTATGGTGCCTTGATTTGTGGGTGGCAACGGTGGAGATTAGAGCAACGATGGCTACTAGCAAGAGGAGAGCAATGAGCGTCTTCCCCTTTGGAACCTTCATTTTATCTCTCCTCTTCTTCTTCTTTTGTTTTTTGGGGTTTTCTCTCTAACCACTTGTGGGGGTGGCTGGGGATTTAAGGGATTGCTCCAAAGCTAAAATAACAAAAATACCCCTCATTGAGGTTGGTAAGAACTCCTGTCTGGTCCTTTCAAGCAGATTCAGTTCGATGCAAAATGACAAAAGTACCCCTGGAGTGGCTGTGACTGGCTTTTTTGCAATTGTGACGGAGATTGCCCTTGCCTTTTTAACAAGGCGGGGGTTTAGTCCATGCTTTTTTGGAATTTGAATGGCAACTCATGGAACAACCTTCTATAGCATCATCATCATCTTCAGAGAAATTATTTATTTATTTATTTATTTTTAATTAATTAAGATCTGATATACCAGTTTTTTATCCTATACATGATCCAAAAAATAGAGCTATTAAAAGTTGAAAGAAAAGCAATGGATTCGGGTGACAGTATAAGTAAGGAAAAGTTTTTAGAAGTTTGAGGCTCTAAATAATCAAATTAAAGTGTACCTAAAAAAATTCATTACAAGTTGTTTCAATACCGAAAAACCCTTAAATCCCATCATCTCAACCTTAAGACAATGGATGTTAAAAATGAGTGGACTTCGAATGTTGAAAATAGTGCATTTTCTAGATCGTCAAATTTCAAGTGTTCGAAGATCTTCTTGATCTACCCTATTTTTTAAGCTTTAAATTTTATAATTAGAGATGAAAATAAAATTTCAGGCCATCATGATGATTTTTGGTTTTGAAATAATGTCTTTCGATACTATTTGAAGGTGTGCCGTATTTTGATTGTTTATGGCCTCAACCTTATACAAACCAAACCCTATAGTAATGAACAGCTAAACAAATATTAATTCTATGTTTCTGCTCAAAATCAATAGTAAATTTCAGAAAAAAAAAAAAAAAGTTAAAGGGCAAAGAATGATAGTTTTAAAGCAATTTCTAAAAGTTCTTCTTAGCACAAATTCACCCAAAAAAAGATAATTTAAAATTTTGGAAAATATGCAATACAATAATATTTCAGCTCGTAAACAAATTCAAAACATTTAAAACCTTTTCTTAAAAAATAGTATTCTTGAAATAATCACGTGTTAAACAGAGTCTTGCAAATTATAAATAGGTCGCCATGGACAACTTTAATGGAAAAACAATTAATATTCTTAAAAAAAATTGTATTTCGAATTGGGCTTTGCTAATTGCAAAATAGAGGTATTAACAGGTTAAAGAACAATTAATTCTGGTCACAATATAAGTAATCAACAAATAAATCAATATTAATTGTATGTTTCTGCTCAAAATCAATCGTAAATTTTAAAAAAGAATAGCAAGAACAATTCTAAATCCATTTCTACAAGTTTTAAAATTTGTTAAGAATGATGCAATACAACAATATTTCATTTTCTCGAAGAACCCAATGTTTTTTAAGTTATTTTGAGTATAACCATTTAACTTTTTCTTAAAAATTACTATTCTTGAAACTTTGGCATTTTAAGCAAAGTTTTGCATATTATTAGTAGGACACCATGGACAATTTTTTTTTTTTTTTTGGGATTTTATGCTATAAGAGCATTAGATGTCAATTTAGATGAATTGAAAATTATTTTTTTTTTGAATTTTAGGTCTAATCAATGACACTCTTACAATTGCTCGATTTGAAATCTGACAGTCAATAGTAATTGTGACCTCTTTGTACCAAATATAAATAACCTCATTATATACTTTCCCATTTTTATTAAAAAAGATTAATATTCTTCAAAAATTCGCAGTTTGAATTTTGCTAATTGCGAATGGGACATCTTGGACTATTAAACAACTAGTACGTAATTTTCTTTTCTACATAGGAACAAAAGTAAAATTAGTCTAAAGATAAATCTACTCAGCTTTCAACCCATTTTCCCATTATTTGTTCCTACTCGCTTTAAACCCCTTCCCCATTATTTCTAATAAATACATCACATGCACAAAAGAATTCTGGGCAATTTAAGGCTTGATCTTTTCTAGGAAAGCCAACAACTCAAGTGGGTCGCTCATTGTTTTTTTGTTTTTTTTGTGGAAGTTCTAGTGCTTCAAAACCCGGATTGATAGGGTAGATGTCGACCCCATATATCCGTGTTGGATCACTAGATTGACGATCTGAATCGGTTCATATCCAATTCAAAAAGTTTAAAAACAAAAATTAAAATAAAAATAAAGATAGGGGTTTATAAGGTGAGGATGTAAGGGGGACCCAATAAAACATTAGATATGCTTTAAAAATAAAAAAAAAACTGAGAAATGGGGAGTTTTCGAGGGAACTGGGATCAGACCGATTCCTTTCTAGAACCAATTCGATCTCTGCTAATTCTAGGTCCAGATTGGAAACCGGGTTTACAAACATTGATTTCCACTAAGATGGCTTTTGGTTTTCGATTTTTGTTTTGGTTCCCATTTTCCATTTTCCCTAATGCATATTAAGAAACTAGTAGTTTCGTTTTGCATCCCGCAAATTGTCCTTGAGTTCTTGGATAGGCCTACTCACAGATCTCATTCTCATAGATAAGCGACTTGTTGTAGAGTTTTAGGCTTTTATTGCTAGAATGTTTAAGGCCCTCCAATTTCCTCTTTTTTTTAGTGTTAATAGTGATTTCGTTGAGAAAATGAGAAGTTACAAAAGGAAGTAACTAAGAAAGCAAAAGGAGGGTGAGAGGGGTGAAGAGAAAAAGAAAGAGAAGGGAGAGAAGCAAGGATGATTAGGAGGAAGCAAGGCTATCAACATCTCTGTTCTTTTGTCTATTTGTTCTTTTGTCTATTGATATGACAGAGTATGACCTCTTTCCCGAAGATGGCTAGTAAAATTTCATCCATGATAGAGGTCTATTGCCAGGGAGTCAGATGAGGATGGGTGCACCATTTGATAACATTAGCGGAGTCACCCTCGATAATTATGCAAGTATAGCCCCCATGTAGCTTTAAAACTCTTTCTTTAATAGCTCTAAGCTCAACCTCATTGATATCACCAACGTTAAGCTAGCCATAGTAGGTAAAGATGACATCCCTTCGAACATCCCTTAGAATGCCGCTATATCCAGCTTTTTGAGTCCCTGATCGCACACTACTATCGAAAATAAGAGGCTATCCACTGTGCTGATTTAACCACGTTCTTCAGTTGAAAGAGAAGGAGATCAGCGAAATTGGTGGAGAAAATTTCCTTGGGGTAGCTCTTTAAACTCAAGAAAGCTTGGGCCTACTGTACAACCAACTTCATTACCCCTCAAGCGATATCTGAGAGGTCACAAGAAATCCCCTCAAAGATCTTGGAATTTCGCTCTTTCCAGAGGGACCAAAGCAACAATCAGAATTCGCCACAAATGAATACCAGTCTTAGTGAAGGGGGGATTAGGATTAAGGAAAAAAAGTGCTGAATATTCTCGAGCATCACCCATTGCCACTTAGAAATACTAGAAACCCCATTGTTATTTAATGGCGTCTTGTTTGTGGAAGCAGACATTTACCAAGATCTTTCCCCTCTTTCTCAATTGATCTCCCGGTGAGAATTATGTCTTGTTCCAAAAGCCAAAGAAATGCTCTAACCCTTCTAGAAAAAAAAATAGTTTATTTCAACATATATATCAACGCTAATGGGATTTGAACCCAAGACCTTTTCAAAAAGTTCACAAGGTGTTCCCAACTAACCCAATTATGCTAAGTAAAAGTAAGAATCAAACTCTATACCTTTTATAAAGAGGCAACTTTATGCCGGGCAACCTACCAGCAAATTTCTTTTGTTATATAAACCTCACCCGTTTAAATATATTCTTCCCTTTTGAACATGGGCGAATTATAACTTGAGATGTTTCCACCCAATGCTTACAAATTTTCTTTTCCTAATCTTTGTTAAGGGTTGACATCGTAGAGAAAGTAATGTATGTAGTAATTCAAAACCCACTTATCCGGATAGAGAATCCTTTCGGGACGAAGCCCTCCAATTTGGCGGTGGATTGGCGGTTCTCTTGGGCTACAAGGCCACCCTGTTTGGGAATTGAGCGGTCTAGACGATAGGATCGCCCAGCTCCCACATATTATATTTTTTCCCTTATTATTTTTTAAATTTATTTTTATATGCCAATTTTCGCTTTGGAAAATCGGCAATCCAGATCGGTGACCTGCTGGTCCAAGCTGATTTCCTTTGTGACAAGTTTGCCCAGCCGGATTTTAAAACAATGCCGTATGTTAAGGTCTCACATACAAAAAGGTTTATCTCCATCATTAACTACTTTGCTACTACTTTGCCTCTCCACCATTAACTACTTTGCTACTACGTGCCACCTCCATCCATTTACACATGCAAGGAAAAGTTCGTACAAGTTTAGGTTCATGATAAAAGAGTAAAGCCACAATTCCAATCTTGCTCCAAAATTGTAATTTCAATCCTGAAAAACTTTAAAATTGATCATTTTGGCCTTTAAATCATTGATCTGAAACAAAAAATAGAAAAACATTTGGAGTCCTAAAAATAAAAGATCTTATACCATCGTATGGATTGTTCTATTTTAAGTCATCCATATTTACGTGTTCACAAATCTATTAAATTTATAACTTTTTCAAAATTTTGAATTTCTTAACCAAGATCAGAAAAAAATTTCAAATGATTATAAGGGTTCCTAGTACTAGAAATGCAGGGTAGAATGAAATTTGAAGTTGCAATTTGGCTTTTATAGTAAATTCCTAGGCCTAATGGCAAGGGTTGGCCATGAGTCGAGAGGCTCATAGTCCTAAAAAAAGTAGGATCTAGGCCATAAACTGTGGCCTAAGGGTCTTACTTGGGCCAGTTCGGCCCTGGCCGAGTCTTTTTTTTTCTTGTTTTTTCTTTTATGTTTTTTTCATTTATTTTTGGCCCAGCCCAACCCTAAAAGGACCAAGGCTAGGCTAGGCCAGCCATATGGCGACAAGGGCTAGACAGGGCCATGGTGGGCTTGGCCCATCGCCACCTTTACTTACAGGAATCACACCTCTGAGCAAATTTGGGTGATGGCAAAAACCAACCTACACATGCATTTTGTACGTGAGGCCTAGTCATACAGCATGGTCTCTAGTCTCAACATCACAGTCCCTATAGAATTTAGTCGGACCTCCATTTTTTCTTTCCCATGAATTTGAACAAGATAAGGGGCAAAATAGTCACATTTGTACGAACGGCCATATTCACATTCTTGGGGTCCATGTAACATTGGTTAGGGACTGTTTCGGTCATTTCCTCATTTAGGTGTTTAGTTCGTTGGCGGCTGAGATAATAATTGGTTTTCATATTATAAATGTCCATACATGCATGTGAGCCTTGTTACCCGATTGCGGGCCCCATCGGCTCTTTATCACTCGTATTTTGCGTCCCAGAGGGACCACGTGCCCCTAAATTTTAGGGCATACCACGTGCTCCTTTTTGACTGGGCATATACATTCGGCTATTTCAGGAAAATGAAAAAAATGTCCTTCTTTTCCTCCTCTCCAGTACTTAAATTCTTCTTTGATCATCAGTCAAATATCCACTAATTATGCCAAACGATTTGCATGATCGCGCGGGAGTTTGCCGTTAATTTACTCCCTCTTTCGCATAAGGCGCGCACCTTATACCATACAAGTAAAGCGCATATTTAAATTTTGCTCGGAGATATAGGTTTGATGTCAAAAACTTTAAGATGGCTTGAAAATATATTTTAAACTTCACTTGTAAAATTTAAACTTTTTACAAAGATGCAATTCAAATCTAGAAACATTAGAAAACCTTGAAAAATAGATAGTCTAGATAATTTATTACAAGAAATATAATTTTTAGAACTTGAAATTCATTTTGGTGTTTATATCCATATATCTCTTCAAAACTCTTTTTTTTTGGTTAGATTTTTAAGATGGACTAGTACTTCAATAGTATAAGTGTATATTTTATTTATTTGGAAAATGGTTTGACATGGCTACAACCCTATCAAAAATAAGTAAAGCCTCACCTCGTAACTCATCGAAAATTACAATTCAAGGATTAGAAAACTTCTATGCATCTTGAGTTGAACATCATGGTTGTGAAAAAAAAATAGGATTTCAAACTCTAAAAATAGTATATATTGTAACAAATTATCTAAACCATCCATTTCATCCTAAAAAAGTGGTCATAGATCCGTAAGATCTGCGTCATTTTTTTAGTTTCAAAATTTATTGTCAGTGTTGGAAATTGATTTTAGAGCTATCATAGCGATTTTCATTGCCGAAAGTGCTTTCCGGATGAAGATTTGATATGAGGCTTTATTTTGTTTTCATTAAGTCTAGGCCTTATAAAAACGTCATCCTATTTATTTTCCCAATATAGCATGAAATGCAGTATTGTTGGCCAATTAGTAAATAATTTTTGCGGTAATTTATTTGTTATTCGTAGGGCACCCATCCCAAAATACTTCTCCCCTTCTATGCATGTGGGAGGCCCCTTGTAATATTAGTTACCCAGCTCGTAATCTTCCCCCACTTGATTAAGGAGGAGCTCATATTGAATTGCCATCACAAACTAAGAGATAATTAAGAATAGGGCAAGTTTTCTATGCTTTCCCTACAACATAAAATTTCTATATTTGTTTTTATCCAACCGTCCATTCTAAATGGAGGGCTAAGATTGCCCCAATCACAATGTCACATCTCTACACTATTTTATTTTTTACTTTTTTTTCTATAAACTATTTTGACGCCAAATTTTAGGTGTCCAATCCTATATTAAACTCGCACTTGTGAAAAATATAAAAAAAAATATTTTTAATAAAATAAAATGATCAAAATACCTCTGAAATATTCAAGAGGTATTTTGATCATTATATTTTATCGAAAAATTATTTTTAATATCTTTTATAGGTGCGCCCCAATGAGAAGATGACATATACCAAATTTCATATTCATATAATTTGTATAAAAAAACTAAAAATAAAATATTTTAAGACACCGGATCTAAGATCAAATGGTGAGTGGCTCTCTTGATCAAAATTGGACGACTGGATGGTGGGGAAGCATAGATCTTATATGTTGTAGGGGAAGTATAGAAACCTTTGTCCTTAAGAATAATTAAAGGCTTAAAGTTCCTTTGTGATTTCTTCGCCATATAACTTATACAAGGGATTCCTAATTTGGCCAAGATCAAACCAAAAATCAATTTCAAAGCCTTCACCGGAAGCTGTCCAATTTCCAACGAGAAATTGTCTAATTTTCTAATTTAAATCTTCTTCTTTTTTCAAAAACTCTCCTATGGCAATACTCATCCAACTCTTGGAACTGCAAATCCCTTTTTTTTAATCTTAGCTCTATTCTTTAATCTTTTTTGAGGAAATACTTATATTCACCCGATAATCTCAAACTACTTCCCAAAATTTTATAAAGAGAAAATACTCCTAAGTAGCACTCATGTCTAATGGAGCCAATGTAGCATTGTTCACGCTGGAGGATGCTATACACACTCATATTGTACTCTATTTCTCATTGTAAAAGAGAAGGAGGTCACAATCACTCTTATATGTCAAATTTCAAATCGATTGATTTTAAATGTGTTATTGTCTAGATTTAAGTTCAAAAAAAAAATCTTGAATTTCATAACACATCCCAAGCTATCCAATTTGACATTTATTTACTATAAATAAGTATGACCTCCTTATAGCAAAGATAAATAATTTTAGAGTAATGAGATTATGAGACCCTCCCACACCCATGTGAGTAGGACCCCAAATGATCACCATTAAATTTTGATACAGATCTCTAGAAAAATTAACACATGGGTGTGGGCCTTGGGTGAATGGGTTTATTGATAACTTTTATAGAGATCTGTGTCAAAATTTAGTGGTGATCCTTTGGGGTCATACTCACATAGGTGTGGGAGGGTCTCATAATATCATTACTCATAATTTTATGGTATAAAATCCCTACTAGATATTATTGAAGGGTGCAGTTGGCATACAGATGCATCCGTAGGTGTAGAAGTAAGGTGCGCCTTCAAATTTTATCATGGTATATAATTTTGATGTAAAATGTTCTTAGGATTATCTCAAAATCTATTTTTATATCTAATTATAAAATTTTAAATTTCAAAAATGGTTAAAATCAAGTAGATCTATAAACATATGAAAATCTTGAAAGTGGACGGTGTAGATAATATGTTATAAAATGCACTATTTTTGAGACTTAAAATCTTTTTATTTTTCATGGTCATACATCTCGATGTTGAGATGACCAATCAAAGGGTTTTTCAACATTAAAACTGCCTTTTCTGATGGATTTTTGAGGTGCATCCGTAGTTCTACATTATAAGGTTGCATCCTTATATAAACTTTTTCCAATATTAAAAATTATCTCCCATTCTGCTACATTCTTATAACCTTCAATAATGCTATATAATATAAAAGGGAAAGAGTTTATATAAGGTTGCAACCTTAAAATGTAGAACTACGGAGGCACCTCAAAAATCTATCAGAAAATATTGTTTTAATGTTGAAAACACTCTAATTGATCATCTCGACATCAAGATATATGACTATGAAAATAAAAAGAATTTTGAGTCTAAAAATAGTGCATCTTACAACACTTTATCTAGACCATCCATTTTCAAGATTTCAATATTTTATAGATCTACTTGATTTTAACTATTTTTGGAGTTTAAGATTTTACAATTAAATATGAAAATAGATTTTGAGATAATCCTAAAAATATTTTACATCAAAATTATATGTTATAATAAAATTTAGAGATGCACTTTAATTGGATTGTTGAAAGTTGCAACCTTATGGGAACAACCCCCCTATAAAAAAAAAAAAAAAAAACCGTTTAGTAATGAATGCAATTGCTATCTTGGACTGTGTTTTGGAACAAATTTACAAGGTAGGTAAGGGTATATTGCTCATTTTGGTTGAGGGGAAAGAACCACGGAAGAGGGAACAAGTAGTAAAACATGCGTGGTTTTAAGTAGCTACCAAATTCTTTCATGAAATGATTTGGGCCTCTTTTTATTTATTGTACACTGTCGGTGCTCAACCGTTTTCGCCGTTAATTTCGGATAATCAACTCCGGGAAGCTAAATAGCCACATACGCCCTTTTTCTTTGCTAATGTTTTAATTTTAACGAAACGTAAACGGTTTTTTCAAAAGTCCAAGTAGCCCCAGCTTTCCTCGCTGACTTTCTCTTTATATATATATATATATATATATTTCATACAATAGTTGTATAGTAATATAATGCAACCACTTTAAAAATATGTTACAGCTATTTATTTGATCCAAAATTTAAAATATACAATCTTTTTCATTATAAAGAACAATCATAAAAATAAAAAAAATGTAAAAGTAGCCTAAAAAGTATTTTTTAAAATATACAATCTTTTTATTATCGAAAAATTATTGTTAATATTTTTTATAAGTGCGCCTCAATGAGAAGATGGCACGTATCAAATTTCATATTAAAAATAATTATATTAAAAATAAAATACTTTGAGACGTCAGATCTAAGATCAAACGGTGAGGGGCTCTCTTGATAAAAAGTGGACGGCTGGATGATAGGGGCAGGATAGAACTTCTATGTTGTAAGGAGAACATAGAAAATTTTCCCCATATAAATACCACAAACATAGTTTTCTAAAAGTATAGTTGCATTATATTATGATATAAATACCACAAATATAGTTTTCTAAAAGTATGGTTGCATTATATTATAATAAAACCGTTGCATGAAATCAATGGCATGGAAGGATTTTTGATAGCGTATATGCGTTAGTGTGCAAATCACATATGTATGCGAGAGCAAAAGTGATCAGTATAAAGGACACAATTTCTCTTAGTCCTAGGACTCATATGTACGTATGTGCTCTTCACATTTTTGAGATGGATTTTGGACTTATCTTTTTACGTATGTGTGTGATCTCTAGTATAGAGATCATGAATATGCAAAAAATAAAATAAAATTTGAAACTAAAAATTGTAAAATTTTGAAGAAAATCTATAGACTATTGCGTTTTATCCTTTCAAGACTGTGTGACATTTAACCTCCATCTTTAAGATAAATATTTTATGCCACGGGGAATATAGACTAGAGAGGCATAAGGAACTTTTCCCAAATATAAATGTTTAAGGGCCTATAAGCCTCTTATCAAAAGGTGATTTAACACATTTTTTATGCTAATATAATCTATTCTACACGTATGCTTTTTCCAGGGTACTTTGGAAAATGCAACTTCAAATGGAAAGTTTTCTTAATTTTCCTAAAATTTGTGACATGAAAAAGGCAGGTACAATGGATTCGAGGTCTTTGGTCCTTTTCTTCTCGGATTAATCGACTTGGTACATTTTCCACATTCTTTTCCTTCTAGTCGGTAGAGAATCGCCCTTTTTTGACTCGTGAATCGGTCATCTTGTGTTGATTATGTCAAAATTTAAGAAATCGTCCAAGGCTAGAAAAGAACAGGTGATTTACTATAGTAAAACGACATTTTGCTATAGTAAAAATGTCAATACATCAATCCGGACCGGTTTTTGGCCTAATCATTATTTTCGCACGTATTTTTTTACCAATTCAGTATTTTTTTTACACAGTATCACTTATCCATATTGATTTTTACGTTGTTCAATCCAAGTCACCAATCCCTTTTTTAACGCTCTGATAGGTAAAGTAGACATTCTATGTTAGTTAATTAGAATCAATGCGATTCACACAAATTTCATCTTTTCTAAAGGCTTTTACCTTTTCTAAAGGCTTTCACCGTTAGTGTCTTCATAAATAATATTGGATATTCTGGACTGTTGAAAATACATATCCAACTTGATTCGTTTTATATTGTATTTTAAATCCATTGACATTGAAATGCGAGCCACCAATATATTTAGGAAACGTGTAGCGTGCATGAGGGCATCCTTGATGCACCTTACATCCATCTTAGAGATGGATATGAAGTCAGACCCATAAATCAAACAGAAAAAAAAATTGCATAAAAAAATATTAGTTTTTATTTTTATTATATATATATATATATATATATATATATATATATATATATATATATATATATATATATATATATATTCATGATCACCATACTAGCCCAGCCTAATATGCCAGCCGACTCCGAATAATTGAAATACGATGATGATTCATGTTCACTATGGTATAGATTGTCAATCTATAAAATGCTTGGATCCAAAGTCCTTCTCTAAGACGGATTTTGGAGGGTGGACTCATATAAATCATTGAGTCGGCCTACTCATAGAAACCTTATCGATATATTTATCACTCAATATAGTGAAGAATTACATTACCCGTGGTCATATGTCGATTTCCATAAATTTCAGAAGAATAATTTCTATAGGCTACCTCCCATTTTATAAAAGATTAATTTGTCCTCTCCCTTTATATCAACCCTTTTTAAATTCTTAAAAATTAATACTAAATTCGCAATCCATATTATTCTTCAAGAATGTGGGGCTAATTGGGTCTTCTCATTTGAGTGGTTTCAGTTTGAACACATCATGGGGTTGCCTTAAGAGGAATCATTGTGTTGACTAATGTCCTGTTAAAATATGAATTAAATTTAATTGAATGCCAGGGTATGTTTATAAGTATGGAACCTTTATGGGATAAAGTTAGCAAGTGGAAATATAAAAATAAATTTAAAATTATTTTGCATAAATCCTCTATTCTGATTTTTGCATATCCAAACATCATTCTGGTGGGATTAGAGACAGAGAGGTGTATATTGAATCTATTATTGGATGCCCCACCTCACCATCAAAGAACAAACCAAGAAACATACTCAGATTAAAATATGTGGAATGAATGCATGCCAGCTAAATTACTTGGGAATTATGATCCGGTTCCTATACGACGTGCCATGACAGTCGATATTTCTTAGATTCATTTAAAATTCTAAAAGAATATAATTATATATTTATAGAAAAAATAAATAATAAAACTATTTACTTTCGGTACAAGATAGTCACGATTATATTGACCATTAGATGTAAAATTAGGTGGTCGTATTATTTCGTTGATCAAGTTCAAAGTTTAAAAGAAATTTTCTCAAACTTTGTGACACACCCAAGCTTATCTGATTTCATATCGATGGTTTTGTAATTGTGGTCTCCTTGGACAAAATGTAAATGGTCTGATTGGGTAGCAGGGGTTCGACCTCGAGACTTACTATAGCTCTAGAACATTGATTCACATGAATGTAAGTTTCCATTTAACGAACTTAGGGCACGTTTGAGAATAAGGTCGGAGTTGCGGTTGAAGCACCACATGAATCCCAATTGAAGTCTAGGCTTCTATTCTCACTTGATTTTTTCGAAAACTACTAACCATTTAAAAGATGGGTGGGAGCCAAAATCGCCACTGAACGACCCAAAACAACTTAGGGCAAGTTTATGTGCACCAATAAATGGGAATTCTAGTTCTTTTTTAAGAACTCACAGAGCTAATAAGCACCCTAAGTTGTCCGGTGTAGAATCAAATGGCTAGGATGTCAAGATAAAGTTTGAGGGAAATTTTCTCGAACTACAGCCCCAGCCTCCTGATTTGATATTTGACAAGAGGAATGATCATGAGCTTTTAATTCATTAAAGAAGGAAAGGAAAAAGTTGAACCATTAAATAAGGCCTAGGCCTTATGAAAAGAAGTAAAACGGCATCTCAAGTCTTATTGAAAACTATAGTTTTGGGACTGGAATACCATCAAATCGATCATCTTGACCTTGACTATTATACACGTGGAAAAAAAATGATTTCAAGTCGAAAAAACTATATATATATATATATATATATATATATATATATATATATATATATATATATATATATATATATATATATATATATTGTAATACATTTTTTAGACAATAAATTTTAAATTGTTCACAAATCTATAAGATATGTACCATTTTTTGCACTATAAATTTTATTATCGGTGATGGAAATAGATTTTAAAGCCATTATAGGGATTTTCATGCCCAAAGTATTTTCAAGAAGAAGTTTTGAGGTGAAAGCCTTATAGAAACTGCATTCGTAGGTAAATCAATCTTGAATCTTGTATTTCATATATATATATATATATATATGGAAAAATATTATTCTATATGTAAAATATAAACTCAAAAAAAATTTGGGCCAGACAAGTGCTGACCTGGGCCCCACTCAAAACTATTTAGGGCCTCCCGAGCCCTGGCCCAATCCACAGGCCTTAACATGTGGCCTGAAACCAGGCCTTGCCTGAAAGACCATTAACAGCCCTGCTGGCGTATTGTAGAATAGGATTAACACAAATACTCTAAGACTGTGGTCCAATCGCCCTTAACTACCTAAGAAATTGTAACTATTTAGGAAAGTAAATGAAAGCTCATTTGTAAAAGGTATTGATGCATGCAGGGGCATGTACCATTGATTTGGATAATGGATGGTAGAGATCAATTACAGTTTTCATAGATGAGCAGTAGTCATTCCATGTACTATCATAGTAGCCGTTCTCCATCTCAGGAGCAATGGTTGATGCTCCTATGTGCCATATAACATACACTAATGGTGTACAGTAAGATTTGCCTACCGTTTTCCAATGTCATTATTAAAAATAGATAAATATTAGTTTTCATACATAATGTGCCTACTTGAAAGTGAAATTTTCATCTCATTCAACTTATCAGAAATCCATATTTACCATATGATGAAAGTAATTTCATACATGATTGAGATAAAACCATTTATTGAGAGCACCCTGACGTCTTAGATCCATGTGGTTACCGGTGATCGACTTAACATCGTCCTCGGCAGTAAGCTTTCATCATGTGTATAGAGAGGCAGGCGAATAGGGTTGAGTTGATTTGGCAAAGAAGGGAGCCTCATTAGACTCACTGCTAGTTTCTTCTCTTTTGTTTTGATAAATGAATTGTACTTCCGTTTTGCTAAATGAAAAGTAAACACTCGAGGAAAAAAAAATAACCATTTTATAATTTCATCATTTATTCGAGGTGATGCCCTGTCATTTTTTGGCAACCCTGGCATGAGTAATGTCCCAAAAAGAAAAGAAAGCATGAAAATAATCAAAGAATAAAAAATAAAAAAATAAAATCAAAGAAGAAAAGAGAAAAGGAGATATTTTTCTTTTCTTTTTGAGTGTCTGGCGAAAGGTATGGCTCTATTTCGAAATGCTTGAAGACTTTGGTATGTGGGTATGGCTTTAGTGACGATGAAGCCATGCAATAATTTAGAAAGAAAGACCATATATGGTTTACTAATTATAAATGTTATTTTAATTGTTGAAAAAGTCACGAACAAATATTCTCCCCAGAATTAACTTTCATGTACCTCACTGTGTATACATGCAATGACAGTTGCAGAATAACATGCATCGTTCTTTGTTCACAGGAGGTTTTCAAAACAAAGCACTACGGTCATCATAGTATCATGATCATCCGTTGATGTTAGTGAAGAACATGATGAATCAGAAAATAAAAATGAAAAACCACATGGGCATCAAGCTAAGTAGTTTCTGCACAATCTACCAAAAAAACTCATTCACCCTAGCAACATAGAGATTATGTGAATCCAAATATTTTGCATGCTTTAATAGTTGAAAATGAAGAACCACTATCATTTTGTGAAGCCATTAACATTGCCATCAGGATCGAATGGTCCTTGAGTGCATAAAAGCTCAATAGATAGACCCTATAAGTGATCAGTTGATGTTAATTCAAGATATGTTTGCAGAAACGTCTCAAATACTATATCAAAGGATTCATATAATTAGAACTCGCCATACAAGGCGTTGTTCGCCTTGAAAGTTCTGCATACGGTGATGATATGCCTTAACCGCCGAACTTGTCAAGGGGTTGTCACGATATCTCATTTTGAGACCAAACTATAGGACGATGTCGCATTTTGAGACCAAACTATTAGACCTATACTTCCATGGACACTATATGCATCTTCACACAATATTGGGAAAGATTGGATATAAGTTGGCAAGTTTTAAAAAACTCCATCATTTGAAGGACTTTAACAACCGGACTCATGGAAAACCCAATCAAATAATGTCATATTGCGACTTAACTTTGCAGATATCATATTGAGAAGACCTCATGAATTTGGCTTTTAGTCTAAATTTCATCCTGTTTGAACATCATTTGGCAAAATTAACTAATTGTCTGATGGTAAAGATATATTTAACCGACAGACTCACTCGTGATATGTGGGAATTAGTTTGGAACTTTGGAAAAAGCATAATTGAGATTCAATAACCTTTATTCTAAGGTTAATAGTTATATTGGAGAAAGTTGATCCCCAATAGCACTCCATCCATTAGTAAACACCTAAACAGCCGGGATGACCTCCAACTAGTAATATCAAGATATTTTTCAAACTCCGATGAATTTTCTCATGGGACCAAAGCCATTGGAACCCTAACTCAAAGCTCTATCATTTGAAAAATGGCCAAATCCAAAGGAGCTACCATGTGAAGCGATTGGACCCGCAAGAGAGGGTATTTTCTATATCAGTTCTTGACTGATGGACCTATATTGGGAGTTTTCCCACCAAATTTGGTGGAAGTGTTTTCCATGATAAGCCTTACAAGATGTCAAAATTTCATGGTGAATTCTTTTTTGAGCGTGAATATAAATACTCAAATTTACTGTTCAGATATTTCGTAGAAATCCTTTGACTTGGACCTTGGACCATTTGTTAAAGTCGTATGCCCAAATTCTTGCTTTTGTTTCCAAAACTTCTCTCCGTTTTCAATACTTCTAAAATTTTATTTAAAACAAACGAGTTAAAAACCCATGAATGATGTTACTGCATTGCCACCTTCTCTATTCTCTTAAAAATAAGCTAAGAATCTTTTCAAGAAATAATATGAAAATTTAGGATAACCTTCCTTTATGAAAGCCTTCCTAGTCAAAAGTCATATTAGGCAAAAACCTTAAGTCAAAAATAGTTCTAAGAGAACCCAAAGGGACATGGAACTATGGAGAGACATCCAAGTTCATAATTCAAAAATTTTCAGAAATTGAGAAATTCAACAATCAAAAGATTGTCAAGCCTAAGATCCAGTGGCATGACCAAAAAATCCAGTTCAGGAGTCCAGACTAATGTGAGAAAATGTCATAAGAATAGCTCAAGCTGAAAACCCTTTTATGAAAATGCCCTAAGTGGATAAGTGGGACGACGCGACATCTCATATTACATCTCCACTAATTGGACTAATGTACCTTCTAATAAGAGAGACCGTCTACAGGTGTCTACTTCTTTGCCACCCGCCTAAATTGGTAGCTTTTCCCAAGTTCCTGAACCCTAGGGATATAATAGTTTAGTAGACACCAGTCACCTTCCTTACCTAAAACCTGAACTTTTAAGCTTACTTAATGCCCCAGATAGTCATCTTATATCCCTGAGCCTCATAAATATTGGGAACCAAAGAATTGGCACTCAAAAGTCCTAGCCCTCTAGACCCCATTTCATCCATATTGGGCCAATTTTTATTCTAGATTAAAGAGGAGATCAAGATCTTTCTAACAATCTCATAATCACTTTAATCTGATTTACAATTTGAAAGATATGGCCCCGGCAAGTGTGTTTAGTAGAAATTCCATCCAGGTCTAGACACTGGATTTGTGTCATTGATAAAAGCTCTCGCGTTGTCCAACCAAAAATGACCCTAAACGACACCTATTCCATTATCTATTATTTGACCAAATATTCGAGATAAGCATGACTGATAAGCATCCAAATCGTGTGGAAACTATTTTGGAACTTCAGAATTTTTTTTTTAAAAAAAAAAATTGGCCATTTGGGGAAATAAGAGACTAGGAGGGAGAGAAAGAGAGAGAAAAACCTAAAAACCCTAGCCAACCCCAATTCTAGAAGGAGAAAACCATGATTCCAGAAAACCCTACTTTAGGAAAAATCTAAACCCTACTCCCACGCCTAACCTCCAACCCTAGAAACCAAGGAACTCAAAGCCTCGCCCCAAATCTAGGCCCTTAAACCTTAAAAAACCCTATATTAAAATTGAATCTTCTAGTCAAATTTAAGTCAATTTTGAAGTGAAAAGAGAAGGTAATGACAAAAACAACCCTTATTCCTAATACGAGCCCCAACTCCGGGGTTTCTGGTATCCCGAGCCGACAGCTAAGTTCTCAGTTTCTCTCTTTCTTTTAATTTTTAGTTTATTTCATATCCATTTGCAATAGTTTACAAGTGTTTTTGACATCGAAAATCAGCTAGTGCTGACAACAATCTGAAGAAGGAACTGATCTGCCAAGATCAAGCTTCTCTTATTCAGATTGTGATTCGACCGATCCCCACATTCTCTATTTATTTTTATATTTTAATCAGTTTGGAGCTCAGATAAGATAGGTCTCTCCATCAGAAACTCTCTCGAATTTGACAATATTTAGAAATTAGCAGGACAATATTTAAGAAAAACAGTATACGAACATCAAGTTACACGCACATGTATAAAGATCTAATACTATGACACCACAGCTAAAACCCAGAAACTACAAACCTTGGAACCAAAAAGTATCCGGTGTTGAAATGGGTGGTCCAGACAAAATCCCCGAATGAAGGTCAATGACAAAAATCGAGAGTTTAGTCACTATGAAACACTTTTAGGATTCCAAATCCCTTTTTTTTATTTTTCTTTTAGGAAATTTATTAAAATAGCCATTGGAGATGAGTTACTTAACAATTTATCCCTTGAGAACCATTCCAACTCAAGACCATGTATTATTTATGGGTACGTTTTGTGTAGAGCCGAAGCTCTAAACAATCAAAGTAAAGCCTACCTTCAAATAGTGTCGCGAATTGTTGTTTCAATACTGGATATCTTTGTGTTAGCCTTAAAATATATTTTCATCTTTGATTATAAGATTTAATGCTTCAAATATAGTGTAGATCAAGCAGATCTATGAAAACTTGAAAATCTTGAAAAAATTGAAAGCCCAAAAATGCGTTACAATATGAACTATTTCCAAAACTTGAAATTCATTTTTTTTGTCATCTCCATACATCTTGATGTCGAGATGATCAATTTGAGGATATTTAGGCATCAAAAAGGTGGGCTCTAATTTGATTGTTTAGAGCCTCGGATCTATCTAAACATTTTCCATTATTTATAGGCATCATTTGAAAAAAATTCAAAGATGGATGAAGTATTAAATTGTTAATCTCTTGTGGGCAAGATTATAAATTTCCCTTTTTCTCTCTCTCTTTTTCAGATCCATAATCTTGGAAGTTAACAAAACGGATTTGCATTCCTCAACCCATCTCCAAGATGAGGTCCTATGGTGTAGTTGTAGCGTTTTCCCCTAATAATTCAAACTCAATAGTCAATGCAAATAATTAATGTCAATTGTGTTGATGATACACATAAATAATAAATTCAACACATTATCCAATAACTCATGAAAGGGCAATAATAATTAGGACCTGGGTTGTAGGCACTAGGATAGTTGGGCAATGGAAATAAAAGCAGGTAGACTTCCCAAGCCTATAATTCAGAACAGGATAAATCTTGAGAGTTTCACAGACTAGTAGATCAAAGATACTACAGTTTTATCCATTATGAGAGGGCCACCAATCCAAATAGATAAATATAAGCTATTATAATACTTTTAGGATGTCACAATAGCGAATAGTGTGGTTTGGAACGTCAATGGAAAAAAGGGAATAGTGTGCAAGCTATATATCCATGGTCCTTAGATCATATCCAAACACTAGTCTTATCCCACTTTTGAACCATCAAATACATGTGATGTACATAAGCAAAAAATGTAAGTGGCCCTTCCTAAAATTGTCAAGGGATTGTCTACAAATAGACAATTTATCTTTTGTACATGGAGGTCACAATCATTCTTATCTCTTAAATTTTAAAATGAGTGGTTGTAAGAGTGAAGGTAAATAGATACAAAGTTCCAAAAAAGAAATTTTTGGACTTTATGACTCACCCCAAGCCATCCAATTTGATGTCTTATGAGTGAGAATGATTGTGATATCCATGTACAAAAGATAAATAATATCTTTCGATAAAGGACTTACCTAGACTTTCTTCTGACCATATTCCCATTTTCCTGTGCTCGAAAGTTATTCCTGTCGGTCCTGAACCCTTCCGTTTTGAAGTTGGGTGGCAGCCTAAAAAAGGGGTCGTGGATATTATTAAAAGTGCCTGAGAGAACTTTATCTCTATGGCTCTGTTGATTTTCAACTCCATAAAAAGCTTTTAAGCATCAAGCACAAGCTTATCGGTTGGCGGAGTGATAAGAGATATCATGTGAAACATAAAATTGATGACGTTGTAATGTGCTTAGCAGATTTGGATGCTTGTGTTCAGATCTCATGAGTTCTCTTTGAGGAGCATGTAGTAGAGAGATGCACTAAATCAATTGAATTATAAGAGCTTCGCAAGATCGAGGAGATGTATTGGAAGCAGAGATCCATGGTCAAATGGTTGAAGGAAGGTAATTTAAATACTAAATTTTTCCATGCTATTGCAAATGCTAGGAGACTTCCGAATGATGTCCTTGGGTTTTTTATTAATAGAATTGATCTTGAGGATGACAATGAGATGGTTGATGCAGTGGTTAACAACTACACAAAATCTTTTACTACAGAGGTGGGAATCACCCCACGGTTAGCCTGAGTGGGTTTTAAGTGCATGTCGACTGGTATGGTATCTTTGAAGTGTCCATGGAAGAAGTGAAGAAAGCAGTTTTTGCCCTCCCTGGTGATAAGGCACCGGGCCCCTTATGGGTTTCCCCTCTTCTTTTTTCATAAATTTTGGAATTTGGTTTGTAGTGAGGTGATGGATATTGTCCATGATTTCATGAGAAGAGGTGACCTATTCAGGGTGGTTAATTCCTCCTATATAGTGCTTATTCCTAAAAAGTCAGTTATTGCAGGCCCTGGTGATATAAGACCCATTAGTTTGCTTTCAAGCCTTTATAAAGTTATTACCAAGGTGCTAGTGGAACGACTTAAAATAGTCCTACATGACATCATCTCACGGCCTCAGTCTGCAATCATCAAGGTTAGATTGATAACTAATAGTGTCTTGGTTGCTCAGGAGTGCATTCATTCCAGAATTCTGAGTGGTGAAGCAGGGGTATTGATTAATCTGGATATTAAAAAAGCTTATAATAGGGTGGAATAGAGCATTTTGTTAGAAATCATGAAAAACATGGCTTTGGTGAGAAGTGGAAAAGTTGGATTTATGATTGCTTGCCATCTTCTCACTTCTCTATTCTGTTCAAGGGAAGCCCGACTGGTTTTTTGGGCACCTCCAGGGGACTTCGACAGGGTGATCCCCTATCCCCTTTCTTATTCACCATTTATGCATAATATTTCAATCGGTTTCTGCCCATTGGGAGTCCTTGTATCTCGCATTTGCAATATGTTGACAATACTCTGCTTTTTTGTGAGGCTAGTCCTGATCAGGTGGCTAATATTACAACCTTCTTGAGCTGTTGTGAAGTGGCGTTGGGGCTCAAGGTTAATTTTGGTAACTCTGTTGTATTAATTGTGGTGAAACTTTGCTTTCTGAGATCGCTGCGAAGATGGGTTGTAAGGTGGAAAGCTTCCCAATTAGGCTTACCAATTTCAAATATATGCTTACCTTTGGCTGTATGGGATAAAGTGATCTAAAGAATACAAGTCAAGCTTGATCTGTGGAAGTACAAATATCTATCTTTGAGAGGTAGGATCACCTTGATTAAAGCATGTTTGTCTAACTTACCTATTTATCAGATGTCATTGTTGCAGATTCCACCTAAGGTGGCCAAGAAAATTGAAGCGTTGATCAGAAATTTTCTTTGGGGTTCGTTTGAAAATTCTAAAAAGTTCCATCTTTTGCGTTGGGATAGAGTTTGCACATCTAGGAATGAGGGTGGACTGGGTATAAGAAAAATCAAACTAGTCAATCAGGCTCTACTTTGTAAATGGTGGTGGAGAAGCTTGAACCTAAAAGACCAGTTGTGATATCAAGTTAAGTGTGGGTTGGTTTGCGAAAAGGCACTAGGGGTATGTCATATTGTTGGAGGTCCATAAATTCTTGCAAATCCTTGATACATAGAGATATTCATTGGTGTCTGGGTGATGGGCGTAATATATCCTTTTGGCACCATAAATGGGTGGGGTCTTCTCCACTGAAATATCTCTTTCCATCAGTTTTTCAGCATATGGATAACCCCAATACTATTGTCGCTGATCATTATGAATGTAGAAGAGACCATGTGTAACAATATTAACTAAAACCATTAATAACATTCACTTTCAATAACATTTCAAAAATAACCAATCAAATATTTTGGGCTCAAATTTAGAAAGGTATAAGTTCGTAAAGACATTCTAGCATAATTGCCAATTTAATACGTATAGAAAAACTCTTATAGAAATTCAAGAATACGGAATTATCACAATTTATGGGATATCAATTGACAAATGAACATTTCACAGACAATGCTATAATTAAATGCAAAAATATCAGTTTTCAAGTAATAAGGCAGTCATTTGCACATGAAATTTACAATGTCTACATATTTAAAAACAGTAGAAAGAATTCTCACAATTTTATTAACATTAAAAATATTACATTTACTTTTAATAATTTTACAGTATCTAAAATTTTCTAACAATAGACAAGAAAAATAAATAAATTTATTTTTCTAAGAATTTACAGCATTTAAAATTTCTAACATAGATAAAATATCACAATTTTTATTAAAAAGATTATTTTTCAAGATAATGAGGTCGCGTGCGCATAAAATTTATCACGCCTAAAATTCATTATAATAAGTAGAAATAATTATTTCATTTTATTTTTAAAAAGAATGGATTATTTTTCGAGACAATAAGGTCACTTACACACAAAACTTATAAAATAAAGATCCTGGACGGAAATATCACTATTTATTAAAAACATACTATTTTTCAGGAAGACGATGTCACTTACATTAACTCCGAAATTGGGGGAGCATCAGTTCCATCTCACACAAAAACATTGGTACTTTCTTCAGAGACTCGACGTGAATGAAAAATCTTTTTCAGGGAAAGAAAGCATATAAAATCAACTTAACCAGGATTGTGACCTTATACAAATCGTCTGTTTGTAATAGGCTCTTGTGGCCCAACAGCCTTATAGGCTCAAAAACAAAAGGTAGATTTTAAGGGATGCAAAACAAATTTCGCAAAGGGACGAAATTTGGAAGAGAAATTTGGACGAGATGTAAATTTTGCTGTGCTAGAATCAATGAGATGGGTAATGATTTGTGCAAATTTGGAGGACAAACTTGCAAAGAGGATTTTTGCTACACATCATGCAAGCTTTGCTGTGTAGGACGGAGATACAAATTCGGAAGAGAAACTTGGACGGGATCAATGTGAAGGGAATTTGCAAAGAGGATTTTAAATATGAAATGGGAAAATAGGATATGTAATGAAAGGGAGAGTTTAGTGTTTCTAGAGAGAGAGAAAAATGCGTATAAAAAAGAAACACCTCAGAGCAAGGTGTCGATTAAAGGAGTGTTATTGTAAAACTTTAAGGTGGTGGACCTAAGGTCCACCCAAATAAAATTGAACCCTCAAATATATTAACAATTACATCTTTTATTTATTGTTAATATAAAAGCAACAATGTCCTAACGTTATATTATTATTAGCATTATTATTATCATCATTACTAATATATAATTATTAATTAATTATTTTATTTATTTTAGTTAATATTGTTACATTCTTTCCCCTTTAAAGAAATTTAGTTCTTTAAATTTGTGTACCTGATTGCTGAAAAAGATAGGGATATTTTTCTCTGATATCGTCTTCTCGTTCCCAAGTCGACTCTTGTCTTGAATGGTACTGCCATAATACACAGACCAAAGGAATCTCCTTCTTGCGCAACACGTGCACCCTTCTATCCAGTATCAAAATTGGTTGCTCAATGAAGAGTAGGTCATTCCTGATCGGTAAAGGTTCATATTTCAAGATATGGGATGGGTCGGGCTGATATTTTCGTAGTGAAGATACATGAAAGACATTATGGACGTTTGCCAATTCGGGTGGTAAGGCAAGTTTATAAGCGACACCTCCGATTCTTTTCAGGATTTCAAATGGTCTGATGTAACGTGGGCTCAACTTTCCTTTCTTGTCGAATCTCATAATGCCCTTTATTGGTGAGATTTTTAGGAAAACTCGATCACCTTCCTCAAATTCAAGATCTTTCTTTCGGTTATCGGCATAACTCTTTTGCCGATACTGACCTGTCCTGAGCCTTTCACGAATTAATGCTATTTTATCTGTGGCTATCTGGATAATTTCTGGCCCCAAAAGCTTTCTTTCACTAACCTCATCCCAACATATGGGTGACCTGCATTTCCTTCCATATAGGGCTTTATATGGTGCCATCTGAATACTGGCTTGGAAGCTATTATTATAAGCAAACTCAATCAGGGGTAAATAGTCATCCCAGCTTCCTGTAAAGTCAATAACACAGGCCCTCAGCATATCTTCCAAGGTTTGGATGGTCCTCTCCGATTGTCCATCAGTTTGGGGGTGAAAGGCAGTACTAAATGTGAGTCTCGTCCCCATGGCTGACTGTAGTCTAGCCCAAAATTTAGAAGTAAATCGAGTATCCATGTCCGATACAATACTGACAGGAACTCCATGCAACCGCACTATTTCTTTAATGTACAACTGGGCCAGTCGATCCAAAGTGTACATCGTGCGAATCGGTAGAAAGTGGGCAGCTTTGGTCAACCGGTCCACAATGACCCAAATGCTATCATGTCCTGAATTTGTTTTAGGCAAGCCAGAGACAAAATCCATAGAGATGTGCTCCCACTTCCATTCTGGCACGGGTAAAGGCTGCAACAACCCAGCGGGCCTTTGATGTTCAGCTTTTACTTGCTGGCATGTTAGGCATTTAGACACAAATAGTGCTACCTCTTTTTCATATTATTCCACCAAAAGGTTTTCTTCAGGTCCTGATACATTTTAATACTTCCGGGATGTATCGTATAACGAGAATGATGTGCTTCTTCTAAGATAGCTTTCTTCACACTCTCATCATTCGGGACACAAACCCGACCTTTGAATCTTAGCAAATCCTCACTACATATAGAGAATTCATCTCTCTTTCCTTGCTTCACCTATTCTATAATTGTTATAAGCTGAGGGCCTTTCTTTTGTGTCAATCGAATCTGTTGGATTAATTGGCGTTCCGCCTTAATGTTGGCAATTATACTTACCACACCATTAATCGACGGAGTTGGATGCCAATCCACTATTTCCTCTAACAATCTCATTTCTTGGATCATTAGATGAGCTAAGACTCCCGTAGATTTCTACTTAGAGCGTCGGCCACAACGTTAGCTTTTTCTGAATGATAATGGATTGTACAATCATAATCTTTTAAGAAATCCATCTATCTTATCTGTCGCATATTTAAATCCTTCTAAGAGAAGAGGTATTTCAAACTGTTATAATCTGTGTATATTTCGAATTGCTCACCATATAGATAATGCCTTCATATTTTCAAAGCGAATATTATTGCTGCTAGCTCCAAGTCATGAATTGGATATCTTTTCTCATATTCTTTCAACTGTCTGGATGCATATGCCATTACTTTCCCATATTGCATTAATACACAACCCAAACCTTTATGTGAAGCATCACTATAAATCACAAATCTCCCACTCCCCTCAGGAATAGTTAAAATAGGTGCTAAAGTTAATCGAACTTTTAGTTCTTAAAAACTCTCCTCACATTCACTTGTCCACTCAAATTTGATATTTTTCTGTGTCAATCGAGTCAATGGGGTTGCGATTCGAGAAAATTTTTCTACAAATTTTCTGTAATATCCTGCCAATCCCAAAAAACTTCGAACTTCAATCACATTACTTGGTTGTTTCCAATTAACAACTGCTTCAACCTTTGAAGGATCAACTGATAGACCTTCATTTGATATAACATGTCCTAAAAATGTCACTTGTTCAAGCCAAAATTCACAATTACTAAGTTTGGCATACAATTTCTTTTCTCTTAATATTTGCAATACCATTTTTACATGCTGCTCATGTTCTTTCTGATTCTTAGAATAAATTAAAATATCATCGATGAATACCACAATAAATTTATCCAAAAAGGGCCTAAAGATCCGATTCATCAAATCCATAAATGTAGCCGGTGCATTGGTTAATCAAAAAGGCATGACTAAAAATTCATAATGGCCATACCTTGTTCTTAAAGCTGTCTTGGGAACATCTTCACTTTTAATCTTAAGTTGATGATATCCAGATCTAAGATCAATTTTTTAAAACACTTGTGATTCTTGTAATTGATCAAATAAATCATCAATTCTAGGTAATGGATACTTATTTTTCACTGTCACTTGGTTCAACTGTCTATAATCCATACACAATCTCATAGTCCCATCTTTCTTTTTGACAAACAATATTGGAGCACCCCAAGGCGACACACTGGCCCTGATAAAACCTTTATCTAATAATTCTTCCAATTTTTGTTTCAGTTCTTTAAGTTCTGCAGGTGCCATTCTGTAAGGTGCCTTAGAAATTGGTGCTACCCCTAGCAATAATTCAATGGAGAATTCAATTTCCCTGTCTGACGGTAATCCTGGCAATTCTTCTAGAAAAACGTCGGGAAATTCTCGGATAACCGGAGTGGTATCCAAATTTATTTCTTCCTTCCTATCTTCTTTGATATAGGCAAGAAAGCCTTGACACCCTTTTCGAAGGAGGTGATTAGCTCGAATATAAGAGATTAAATATGATGGGGAGTCTTTTTTGACACCATTGAAGTAAAATACTAGTTTCGAAATACTAAAGGTAATAATTTTCTTATAACAATCAATACTTGCATGGTATGTAGAAAGCCAATCCATGCCTAAGATTACATAAAAATCTTGAATTTTCAGGAGTATTAAATCAACCAACAGTTCATTTTCTTCTATTTTTATTACACATGATTTGTACACTATATTGGTGTTAATTGAATTTCCCATCGGTGTGGCTATCTCTAGAATGTATTCTAACTGTTCTGGTTCTACCTTTAAGTGACATGCAAAGTGTTGTGACATAAATGAATGAGTAGATCCAGGATCAATCAAAACATGAGCTACTTTTTGGAAGATAGTAAGAGTACCTTGGATCACTGATTTTGAGACCTGAGCGTCTTGCTCGGTAATCGCAAATACTCTTCCCTTCATCAGAGGCTTTGGAGCTATCTCTCTCTGCTTTGGAAGTTGTTGCATCTGTAAGCTAGGACATTATCTAATCTGGTGTCCCAATTTTCCACATTTAAAACAGGCTCCGGTATTCCAATAACAAGGGCTTGATCTATAGTTTTTCCCACATTTTCTACATGATTCTATTGGGCTTTGAAATGGCAAGGACCTCGGCTTCTTGTTTAGCCTT
The DNA here is from genome assembly GCF_054954075.1 of Amborella trichopoda. Classification (NCBI taxonomy): domain Eukaryota; kingdom Viridiplantae; phylum Streptophyta; class Magnoliopsida; order Amborellales; family Amborellaceae; genus Amborella; species Amborella trichopoda. The sequence continues at coordinate 7,248,425 of NC_142348.1, forward strand.
TCAAACTGTTGTCGATTAGATGATGTAGGTCTAACATAACTTTTCTGTTTTTTCGTCTTTTGGTAATCTTCAAAATCTTTTTCGACAATTTGAGCTCGATCCACTATTTCAGCATAAGTTCTTAATTTCAGCATAAGTTCTTAATTTCAAGACTGATATTCTGCTTCTAATAGCTGGCCTGAGACCCTTTTCAAATTTCTTCACCTTTCTTGCCTCATTGTTAATCATATGTGGTGCAAACCTGGCCAATTCAGTAAACTTGGCCTCGTACTTTGCTACTGTCCTATTTCCTTGGACTAATTCTAGAAATTCCATTTCTTTTTTGTCTCAAATAAAATCTGGGAAATACTTTTCATTAAATGCCTCTAGAAATACTTCCCAAGTCAAGGGTTTATTTTCTTTGACCAATACTCCTTTTGCCATTCGCCACCAGTGTTGTGCCTCACCTTCTAACATAAAAACTGCCAAGGCCACCTTCCTATCATCAGGGCATTCCATAACCTCGAATATTTTTTCCAATTGCATAATCCATCCCTCGGCTTCCAGTGGGTTTACAGCACCCTTAAAAGAAGGTGGGGTTAATTTCTTAAATTGTTCGATATTACTCCCACCATATCTTGTAACTGACTGCCTGAGTGGATTGTTGTTTTCCATCTGATGTTACCATATTTTCCAAGGCTTTGTGAATTCCTTCCATATTAGCCTTAGCTATTCTGGATCTTGACTTTGTCCCGGTCTGTACACACAATAAATGTGACTTTAAGTACATTCTTTTTAAATTTCCATTCCTAAGAATCTTAAACCTATTGCTCTGATACCATAATTGTCACACCCCAAGAATTTACAATACTGATATTCCTGAGATGTGACAGTCAAAACATATATAGATTTCTTGATAGGACAAATTTACAGTGGCGAATTCTTACAAGGTAACAAAAGAAAGTTAGCACAACAACAATATCTTCCAAGGTTGATCTTGACTAGCACTCAAAATGAATCCGCATTTATCCTGAAAAAAATGTTTATCATAATTTGATGAGTTTGGCTACTCAGTAAGTGATCATCATAATCCTAAAAATAATCATGATTGAAAAATATCAATATTTTCAAAAAGGAGATCTATTAACAGAAATGCATTAACAGTTTCACTTTCAAAAATGCATACTTAAGTATAATCCGAATAATTGAAATACATATCACATTTTAACATCAATGCATAATTAAAAAGATTTCACAAAATACCCTACTGGCGTCCCAAGTAGGTCACCTATATACCCCATCAATGTCCTGATGGGTCCACTTAATCCCTATCGGCGTTTCTGATAGGTCCACTTAATCCCTGCAGGTCCACTTATACCTCACCGGCGTACCGGATGAGTCCACTTAATCCCTACCGGCGTCCCGGATAGGTCCACTTATACCTCACCGACGAACCGGATGAGTCCACTTGCATAATTAAAGTATTTCTAAGTCTCTTTAAACATTCGAAAGCAGTAATATCATGTACTCAACATATCACTAAAATCATTAATATGAATCTCACTGAAACCATTAATAACATTCACTTTCATATTAATGATTTCAGTGATATGTTGAGTACATGATATTACTGTTTTCGAATGTTTAAAGAGATTTAGAAATACTTTAATTATGCAAGTGGACTCATCTGATTCGCCGGTGAGGTATAAGTGGACCTATCCGGGACGTCGGTAGGGATTAAGTGGACTCATCCGGTACGCCGGTGAGGTATAAGTAGACCTGCAGGGATTAAGTGGACCTATCTGGGACACCGATAGGGATTAAGTGGACCCATCAGGACGCTGATGGGGTATATAGGTGACGTACTTGGGACGCCAGTAGGGTATTTTATGAAATCTTTTTAATTATGCATTGATGTTAAAATGTGATATGTATTACAATTATTCGGATTATACTTAATTATGCATTTTTGAAAGTGAAACTGTTAATGCATTCCTGTTAATAGATCTCCTTTTTGAAAATATTGATATCTTTCAATCATGATTATTTTTAGGATTATGATGATCACTTACTGAGTAGCCAAACTCATCAAATTATGGTAAACATTTTTTTCAGGATAAATGCGGATTCATTTTGAGTGCTAGTCAAGATCAACCTTGGAAGATATTGTTGTTGTGCTAACTTTCTTTTGTTACCTTGTAAGAATTCGCCACTGTAAATTTGTTCTATCAAGAAATATATATATGTTTTGACTGTCACATTTCAGGAATATCAGTATCGTAAATTCTTGGGGTGTGACACGATGTTTTTTAGAATATTGTTTTCCCCTATAATAGGATCTCTGAGCAGCTTTTTCGGGAGTATATGAGCATGTTATCTCTCCTTCAAAGAGAGTCTATATCCCACAGCATGCCTCGGATGTAGTTATCTGGGAGATTGATTCAGATGGG